>NW_024412404.1:47526819-47596819 GCF_014898765.1 Herpailurus yagouaroundi
TCTGGCCCTGGGATTCATCTCTTTATACCCCATTACAACATCCCAGGAGCTGCCATTTCGTTTGTGAAGATGCTTAGTTTCCTGATGAACACCTGCATCTGAGATATAGTATAGATCAGAAAGAAAGAAACCTCTGAAGCAATGTGGTTATGACATTGCAGGATGGTGACCCATTAAAAATGCCAACCCACATTAAGGGGAATGAAACTTGGGAAGAATTGTTGAAAGCCACCTACGTCATTAGATTCCTTCATAATATAAGTTGCTGTGCAAAGAATTGAGACATTTGTAACACAAGAGCTCCCAGAAAGGAGAAAGTTCTAAATATATTCACAGCTGTCTCCCCTCAGGGTTTAGGTTTTTCTCTGGAGCCAGTTTCAGAGTCTTATTTCAATGGAAAGCTTTTACCCAAACTGAAATGCATTGTGATTCCATCAGGTAGAATCCATTGAAGGAAATTGCTTCCTGCAATGATATATGATTCATTCATTCACATCTCTGAGCTATTTAGAGGAAATTATCCATGGATTGTATCATTAGTTTAAAAGCCACTGCAGTTGTTTTTCTGTCAGTATAATTTTAAGCCACGTAGGATCATTAGTTGGGAAAACATATTTGAAAAGGGTATATAACTAGTTCTCTCACTGGAACAGGATGATTTATATTGGAGAAACATAGCATTGGAAATTAAACTTTTAAGCATAAATCATTCCTGGGACTGACATCTGAGCCGCTCTTCTCCCTTGACATACCCCACTGCAAAGGTGCCCAAAAAGTGCAAAGAGAGCTCTAGGGGTACAAAATACTACTGTGAAGATATCCACTAATTACAGCTGCAAAATTGCCATGATGGCAAAATAAGTCTCCGTTGGCTCACTCAGGAAAAAAAAAAAAAAAAGGCAAGAAAACATTCTAAAGCTTCATTATTCTATTTGACCATTCAGCAGCCTTAGCTTTCCTTAGTTTGGCAGCCTCCTTGAGGGTGGTCAGTGTGGGGCTGCGGACAGATGCTTTGGCATGAATTAGGAGGCAGAAGGGCCACCCAAATTGCTGAAACTGCCATCTTTCTTGGGGTTCTGTTCTTGACTCCTAGGTCACCTCTTCCTCCTTCCTCTACATAAAGGTAAAATTCAACATGAAGATGAAATTCAACATGAGACCCATAAATGTCATTTTGTGGTTTTGCCATCCAGAAACATCAGTGCAGCACAGGATTGTTTATAAACTTTATCTTTTGTTCTCACTGTATTTCTTACTATCCAGCACTAGCTGAGCCATTAGAATCTTTCTTGGTGATGGAATATAGTCTGAAATATCTCCATAAATTCCTTAAGCAGAGAGATGATGGAAAATGGAAGGGTGAGTGCAGCCAGACAAGTTTACTAGAAGGAAAAGATTATCGTTTGCTTGTTCATTCTTTGGGCTACCATCAGAACTTTGATATTTGTGACTTGCACACATTAGGAGATACAGAGAGACACTGAATGATGTTGGTTCTCAGGGGACGGAATGTGTCTAACCCACAGCCTTCCCTGATTCAGATGCGACAAAAAGAGCTGGAGGGGTCAATCCCAGCTTTGTCACCTTAATAGTTTTGTGATTTTGAGCAAATCATTTAATCACTTAACCACTCTGCATTTATAATCTTCAGATATAAATCCGAGGACATAATAACCAATAGAATTTTGAGAGCTAAGTAAGCTAACTTATGCAAAGTACTTGGTATAATGCCTAGTTTATATTAAGCAAGTGAAGAGTAGCTATTATTGTTAATAATAATCACATTGTTATATTTTTTCTTATGGACTTGTTTTATTTCTCAAAGCAATTTCTCTCCCCAATGTACAAATAAAGAGAAAAAAGTCATGCCCAAATCCAAATTCACATGATTAAATAATAATCAAAGCTTTTGGGGCGCCTGGGTGGCGCAGTCGGTTAAGCGTCCGACTTCAGCCAGGTCACGATCTCGCGGTCCGTGAGTTCGAGCCCCGCGTTGGGCTCTGGGCTGATGGCTCGGAGCCTGGAGCCTGTTTCTGATTCTGTGTCTCCCTCTCTCTCTGCCCCTCCCCCGTTCATGCTCTGTCTCTCTCTGTCCCAAAAAAATAAATAAACGTTAAAAATAATAATAATAATAATCAAAGCTTTTAAAAATAGCCCATTTTTGGGGTGCCTCGGTGGCTCAGTTGGTTAAGCGTGCAACTTTGGCTCAGGTCATGATCTCACGATTCGTGAGTTTGAGCCCTGTGTCGGGCTTTCTGCTGCCAGCGTGGAGCCCGTTTCAGATCTTCTGTCCCCCTCTTTCTCTGCCCCTCCCCCGCTCGTGCACACTTGTGCTCTCTTTTTTTTTTTTTTCTCCAAAAATAAACATGGAAAAATAAAAATAAATAAAAGAGCTCACTTTCCCCAAATTACATATTTATGGTAGGTAAATCAATGTCACCCAGTTTAGCAGTAGTGGGATCTATAGGATCTGTCTTCAGGAAAGATGGTCAAAATTTTGTGGCTCCTGAGTGGTTCCCGTCAGTTGAGCATCCGACTCCTGATCTCAGCTCAGGTCCTGATCTCGTGGTTCATGGGATCGGGTCTTGCATCAAGCCCCACTTAGGGCTCAGTGCTGATAGCACAGAACCTGCTTGGGTTTCTCTCTCTCCCCTTCTCTCTGCCCCTCCCCTGTTCTCATTCTCTCTCTCTCAAAATAAACATGAAAAAAAAATTTTTTAAGAGTACAAGCTAATTAATTATAGAATGTCCTTTGGGTTAAGTTTTTCTGCTGTCCATCATTAGTTTTGCATTTTATCAAGAATCCCACAGAAGTGATGCCATGTTCTCAGCGCATTGTATCAGGAGACCTGATATTCATGAGCCCCATGTTGGGAGAGGTAAACATGTACCTGCCTGGTGCCTGCCAGATTTCTCCATTGTAGAGTTAATTGATAAACACATTGTAATTATTTGAAGCTACATCTCGGGAATCTTTGGCTCCGCATCGTGAAAAGTCTTCCTACTCAGGAGAGAAAAAAACAGTGTTCCCTAATTCATAGGAGATGGCTGACTGTCATAATTTTAAACAAAGAGTAAGGATTATTTAAATAATTTAAATAGATTAATAAAGGAATCAGACTTGCTTTATTATCTTGTTGTCAAAACCATTGGATTAATTTTTACCCTGATCTTATGTGACATCTTAGTGGCATTTGACATTTTGGCACTTCCTTATGTAAAACACTCCCTGTTTTGATACCTGTGATGGCAATCTCTAGGGTCTCCATTCCTAAATGGCTGGCCAGACTTGCTTCTCTTTCTGACCACTTATATATCTGTTTGGTTCTTTAGCTATATTATGATATATAATGATTAAATATATCTTCAGATAAATACCTTTTTAACAAAAGAAGAAGCTTATTCTGGTAACATAATTTTATGTAGATTTTTTCACTAAGTACATTGGGATTATTTTCCTATACTTTGAAATACTCATATAAATAATTTTAATGGTGGCTTTACATTCTATAGTGGAAATGTACCATTATTTATCTATCATATTCAAGGATATTTATGTTTGCTTTTTATTTATTTTTTTTATTTTATTTTTTAATTTTTTTTCAACGTTTATTTATTTTTGGGACAGAGAGAGACAGAGCATGAACGGGCGAGGGGCAGAGAGAGAAGGAGAAACAGAATCGGAAACAGGCTCCAGGCTCTGAGCCATCAGCCCAGAGCCCGACGCGGGGCTCGAACTCACGGACCGTGAGATCGTGACCTGGTTGAAGTCGGATGCTTAACCGACTGTGCCACCCAGGCACCCCATATGTTTGCTTTTTAAAAGACATGTAGTAATGCCATAGCAGGGGTCAGGAAAAAATACAATAACAACAGAAGAGAAAAAAGTTGTTATTTCCCCTTCTCCCAAAATTACTACACATGCACACACACACACACACACACACGAAATACTTTGGAAGAACATATACCAAATATCTACAATTAATGTCTTTGGGAGATAGGTTTTGCGTAAATTTTATGTTTTTTAAAAACTTTTAATGTTTATTTTTGAAAGAGAGACAGCGTGTGAGTGGGGGAGGGGCAGAGAGTGAGGGAGACACAGAATATGAAGCAGACTCCAGGCTCTAAACTGCCAACATAGAGCCTGATGCAGGGCTTGAACTCAAAAACCGTGAAATCATGACCTAAGCCGAAGTCAGACACTTAACCGACTGAGCCACCCAGGCGCCCCAAGAGTAAATTTTATTTTTAAAGTAAAATAAAACCTGAAAAGTATTTTATGTTACTGGAACCAAAGGACCAAATCAGACTCATCGGGGGGAACGGAACGAATATCAGAAAGAGAAACACTGAGTCGGTAACAGAGACCTAGGAGGGAGAGTCCCAAATGGGAGATGACCTGTCCATCAGTGTTCACGAGTGGTGCTGCTGAACACTTAACACAAACATGCAAGTGTATTGGAGAATAGCTACATGCACATCCATGTACACACATACATATCTAGGACGTCTGGTAAGCAAGACTCATGCGAGCACTGAATATTAAATTTTTGAAATATAACATAGGCAGAATATTATTTATTTGGTATCATGGATATCTGAAGGTACATCAGAACAGAAATGAGTGGGATTAATGATATTTATCATAAATATATAATAACTGCGATCACCATCACTTCTAGACAATATTTGAGTCTTAAGATGTGCCAGGTTTTGTGCTAAAACTTTTTATCAGTATTATCTCCTTTAATCTCATCAATTGCTTATAGGGTAAATACTAGTATTATTCACATGAGTAAGAAAACAGACGCTCAGAGAGGTTCGATAACTGCCCAAAAATCACATAGCCATTAAAGCAGCAGAACCTATGTTTGGTCCCATCTAGTCTGACTCCAGAGCCCATGTTCTTAAAAACTATACATACAATGTCATTAATTGATTTGTCTTTATTTATTTTTAAGTTAGTCATATCTTTGGGCCCAGCTACGTAGAAAACATAACAAAAAATCTGAAAAAGATTACATAATTTCTCTTTTTTCTTTATTTATTGAAGTATAATTAGCATACAGTGTTATAGTAGTTTCAGGTGCATAATATAATGATTCAACAACTCTGTATATTAATCAGTGTTCATAGCCACAATTTTCTATGTTAAAAAGCAAACCCGAGAAGTTTTTTAACCTTTCACAGTTTAAATAGCTGAAATTTGTGGCTTATTTTGTTTTTTAACTCCCACCCTCTTTATTTTATTGTTTTTGTGAAAATAGCGCTTAACATGAAAACTATCCTCTTAGCAAATATTTAAGTATACAATACACTATTGTTAATTATAGGTGCTGTGCTATATTGTAGATCTCTAGGATTTATTCATCTTGTCTAACAGAAACTTTGCACCCTTTAATTAATACTTCACCATTTTCACCTCCCTGGAGCCCCTGGCAACCACTACTTATTCTCTGCCCCTGAGTGTGACTATTTCAGATTCCTCATATAAGTGGTATCATGTACCATTTTTACTTGTGTGCATGGCTTGTTTTACTTAGTACAGTATGTTCCTTGTTCATCTGTATCATTGCTAATGGCAGGATTTCCTTCTTTTTATGGCTGAATAATATTCCATTGTGTATATACCATATTTTGTTAATCCAGTCATCCCTAATGGTCATTTGGGTTGCTTCCAAATCTTGGCTATTGTGAATAATGCTGCAGTAAATATGCAAGTGCAGATATCTCTTCAAGATCCTAATTTCAATTCCTTTGGCTAAATATCCCGAAGTGAGGGGAGCCTGGGTGGCTCAGTCAGTTAAGCATCTGACTTTGGCTCAGGTCATGCTCTCACAGTTGGTGGGTTTGAGCCCCACGTCAGGCTCTGTGCTGACAGCTCAGAGCCTGGAGCCTGCTTCGGATTCTGTGTCTCCCTCTCTCTCTCTGCCCCTCCCCCATTAGTGCTCTCTATCTCTCTCTCTCAAAAATGAATAAAAACATTTTTAAAAATTTAATAAATAATAAATGAATAAATATCCAGAAGTGAGATTGCTGGATTATACAGTTGTTTTATTTTATTTTTTTAGGAACTTCCATGCTGTTTTTCACAGTGGCTGCACCAATTTTCATTCCCACCAACAGTGCATACCTGTTCCCTTTTCTCAACATCCTCACCAGCATTTGTTGCCTCTTGTCTTTTTTATAATAGCCGTTTTAACAGATGTAAGGTGATACTGTGGTTTTGATTTGCATTGCCCTGATGATTAGTGACGTTGAGCACTTTTTCATAAAACTGTTCACCATTTGTATGTCTTCTTTGGAGAAATATCTATTCAGTTTCTTTGCCCATTTTTTTAAACTTTGTTTTGACTTTTTTTAAAAAACATTTATTCATTTTTGAGAGACAGAGCACAAGCAGAGGAGAGTCAGAGAGAGAGGAAGACACAGAATCTGAAGGAGGCTCCATGCTTCAAGCTGTCAGCACAGACACTGACACGGGGCTTGAACCCACAAACCGCAACATCATGACCTGAGCAGAAGTCAGACACTTAACCGACTGAGTCATCCAGGTGCCCCTCTTTGCCCATTTTTTAATTGGATTTTTATATTTTTGACATTGAGTTATAGGAGTTCTTTATATATTTTGGATATTAACCCTTTATCAGGTATGTGGTTTCTTTTACCCCATTGCATAGGTCACCTTTTCATTTTGTTAATTGTTTTCCCTTTGCTTTGGAGAAGCTTTTCAGTTTCTTGTTTATTTTAGATTTTTTTTACCTGTGTTTTTGGTGTCATATCCAAGAAGTCACTGCTAAAACCAAAGTCAAAAAGGTCTTCCCTGTTTTCTTTCAGGAGCTTTAGCATTTCAGATATTACTTTTATGTATTTAATCCATTTTGTTAATTTTTATGTATGGTATATGATAAGGGTCAAATTTCATTCTTTTATATGTAGATATCCAGTCTTTCCAACACCATTTATTGAAAAGACTATCCTTTCCCCATTCTACATTCTTGATACCTTTGTCAAAGATCAGTTGAATGTATATGTATGAGTTTATTTCTAGGCTCCCTGTTTTGTTCCATTGGTCTAGGTGTCTGTTTTTTATGCCAGTACCATACTGTATTGAATATTGTAGCTTTGTAATATCCTCTGAAGTCAGGAAGTATAATGCCTCCATCTTTGTGCTTCTTGCTCACAATTGCTTTGGCCATTTAGATTTCTTTGTGATTCCATTTAGAATTCTAGGATTGTATTCTCTATTTCTGTAAAAAAAAAAAATAACATTGAGATATTGATATGGATTTTAACAATATGATTTCTTCCAATCCATGAATATGAGAAATCTTTACATTTATTTGTGCCCACTTTAATTTCTTTTATTAGTGTCATGTTTTGCAGTATACAGATTTACTACATGGATTATTAGTTCTAACAGTTTTTGGTGGAATCTTCAGGATTCTCTACATGTAATTTCATCACATCTACAAACAGAGATCATTTTACTCTTTCTCTTCCAATTCAGATGTCTTCTATTTCTTTTCGTTGCCTAATTGCTCTGTTTAGGATTTCTAGTACTATGTTAAATAGAAGTGGAGAGTGGGGATTCTCACGTTACAGGAAAAGTTTCAGTTTTATGTCATTAGGTATGATGTTAGCTGTGGGCTTGACATATATGGCCTTATTGTGTTGAGGTAAGTTCCTTCTATACCTAATCTGTTGAGAGTTTTTCATCATAAAGCGTGTTCAATTTGGTCAAATGCCTTTCTGCACCTATTGAGATATCATAGATTCCATGTCTCCTTTTTATTTATCCTTCATTGTGTTAATGTATTGTATCATGTTGATTGATTTGTATTTGTTGAACTATCCTTGCAACCCAGTGATAATGAATGAATGAATGAATGAATGAATGAATGAATAAAGAGGATTGTTGAGGCCCCCTACTATTATTGTATTGCTATCTATTTCTCCCTTCACATTTGTCAATGTTTGCTTTATACATTCAGGTGTTTCCATGTTGGGTGCATGTATATTTGTCATTTTTATATCTTCCTGTTGAATTGACTATTTTATCATTATGTAACAATCTTCTTTGTCTATTTTGACAGTTTTTGAATGATATATAGTCATTCTTGCTCCTTTTGGTTACCATTTGCATGGAATATCTTTTCTCATCCCTTCATTTTCAGCTTACGAGTGTTCTTAAATCTAAAGGGTGTTTCTTGGGGCACCTGGGTGGCTCAGTCAGTTAAGTGTCCAACTTCAGCTCAGGTCACGATCTGGTCCGTGGGTTCGAGCCCCGCGTCGGGCTCTGGGCTGATGGCTCAGAGCCTGGAGCCTGCTTCCGATTCTGTGTCTCCCTCTCTCTCTGTCCCTCCCCCGTTCATGCTCTGTCTCTCTCTGTCTCAAAAATAAATAAACGTTAAAAAAATTTTTTTAAATTTTTTTTAAAAAATAAAGGGTGTCTTTTATAGACAGCATATAATTGGGTCTTATGTTTTTATATCCATACAGCCACTCTGTATCTTTTGATTAGTAAGTTTAAACTGCATATTTGAAGACACAGTCATCTCTTCCAGTCTTTATAAATTGGCTTCAGCAGGGAAAGCCCTTCACCAATCAGTCCAGTCAGAGATTCTGAGCAGACCAGATGGTAGGAACCACAGAGAAGGTAGGCTAGAGGGCCCATGGCTGGACCCACTCACTGGGTCTGCAGGTGAGTGGGGCTGGTGATGGGGTCTACGAGTTGGTGGGTCCAGTTCTGGGGTCCACAGGTGGGCAAGCCCAGGGTCAAGGTCTGCAATCAGGCTTTTTTTTTTAATGAATGATGCTTCAAGGATTTCTTACAGCTTTATCTAATATCACTGACATACAAACAACTACACACATTTAATATGTACAATTCATTGAATGCATAGACCACAATTATCCATTCATCCATCAGTGCACACTTGGTTGCTTCCACCTTTTGGCTATTGTGACTGATGCTACTACAAACATGAGTATAAATATATCTGTTGAAGCCCTTGCTTTCAGGTCTTTGGGGTATATTCCCAAGAAGTGGAATTGCTGAGTTGTATGGTAATTCTACTTGTAATTTTTTGAGAAAATGAGTCGATGAATACATTTTCATTTTTAAATTCATACATCTTAAATTATTAGTGAGGAATGACATTTGGAACATTTTTATGGGTCTTGACATTTCTTTGTGACTTATGAGTACATAATAACATTTATAATTTTTCTAATATCAAGGATAGTAACTATTTCCTCTCATGTAAGTTTTGAGTATTTTCCCACTCGTTATTTACTTGTTACTTCACTGAAAGGTGGTGTGTCTGCTTGTGTATGGATTTATTGTAGGAGTGGGAAGGGAGGGATGGGGCCATTCTTTCTAAAACAAATATTTGCAATGTGAAAATTGAAAGTTCACATTTTGATGTGAAACATAGTCTTATGCAAATGGCTTCCAGAGAAGATCACATCTGGCATTTGATTCTTTGTCTTTGACATGATCCCTGACAAGCAGGCACACCTGTTTCACACCCCAAGTTCCTTCTGCCCAGTATTTAAAAAGGTGGATGTTCTTGCAGGAAAAGCAATAAATCTATGGAAGAGAAGCCCATAAAGTCTCGTTCAAGGTGCTTAGTGTGAGAGACTTTGGCAGAAATAGAAAATTCCAACTATATTGTCACTAAGCTGTTTGAGAAATAGGCAATCAGGCTTTGATTAATGAGCATTTCCTTCATCACTTATGCCCAACCTCTTTACAGCTTATTTCTGTAAACTCTAATACATGGCCCCAGAGGAAATGCTGTTTTCTCTGGTTTTGAGATCTCTTTGCCTCCTAGGTCTAGACCACCCAGGCAGCAGGCAGGCTGGGCAAAAAGACTCCAAAAATTATTAGGCTTAAAAAACAACAAACAAAACAGACAACTCTCAAGTATGAAACGTCTACTTTAAATCTTAGCTCACAGGTATCTTCAAATGTCTTGAAATTCTTTTTCTTATATCCCTGGACTGCCAGGTAACTGTTTTTCCTATTCAAAACTTAAGAGTAGCATCAATATGAGTTAGTCAAGCAGAAAGGAAGATGGAAAATGTGTATCTTTGCTTTAATCTTAAGATCAAACACACTCCTTTATAAAAGTGTTTCTCAGTATTTTTTTTCATTATAACCCCCCTAAGGAGCCCTTTTAGACAATTTTTCCTAACTGCCCTCCTCCAATGAAATTTTAATATCACAGATATAAACACAATACATAAAGAGATAAACAGTATATCTGTGCATTCAAAGAGTGAGAATTTTTCCCCACCATCCCCCTTCTGCAAGAAACAATTTTGGGGGGGGCACCTCGGTGGCTCAGTTGGTTAAGTGTCCAACTTTGGCTCAGGTCATGATCTCTTGGTTTGTCAGTTCAAAGCCCACATCAGGCTCTGTGCTGAGAGCTCAGAGCCTGAAGCCTGCTTTGGATTTTGTGTCTCCCTCTCTCTTTGTCCCTCCCCCAATTCATGCTCTGTCTCTCTCTCACTGTCTCAAAAATAAACACTTAAAGACATTTAAAAATTAAAAAAAAAAAAAGAACCAACTTTTGAACCCTATTGGGAATGAATGATCTACAAAGTTTTCTCTAGCCATCCCACATTCACCTTTGAATCACAGACTCTCAGAGATATAAGGGAACTTGTCCTAATTGAATTATCCTTACCCACTCATTTTTAGTAGACTCAGCTGGGAAGGTTCTTTTCTAAAAAATACAAATGCTGGGGCTAGCTCTAAGATGTACTCTATCAGATTCTCTATAGTTGGAGCCTGGATCATTTGTTAATGCCAAGTGATTAAGGGTACACTCTAAATTTTGAGCCCCTCATTGAGTCCAATCTTTATCTAATAATAACTTTTAAAGTGGCTCATGTTTATTGAATGCTAATGATGTGCCAGGCCCTGTCTAATTCTCTCAAAGTGCTTAAATCAACCCTATGAGTTAGGTACTACTATTATTTCTTTTTTAAGGAGAAACTGAGGCATAAAGGAATTAAGAAATTAAGCCAGGGATACACAACTGGTCTAGGCAATCTGAAGCCACAATTGTCACTCTTCACCATTAATCCACACAGCCACCATGTTTATGCCAAGTTTATGCATAAACCCCTTCTTCTCCATGTCCCTCTTGTCCATGTCCTTGCTCAGGAAGACACCAGGGTCTGTGCCTAAGATGCCAGTACTGGTGGTGCTGGAGGGATGCCCTGCAGAAGTGGGGAATGGTCCAGTCACAATTCCAAACATCACTGCTTCTATGTCCCAAAGGGAAACTGCTTGAGCCCAGAGTCCCATAGATCCCCCTTTCCAGTTCTTTCACTATGGCCTCCAACCCTTTCCTACAAACCAAAACAAGACCAGGGGATGAGGGGAGAGGCATGCCTTTCCCTCTGATATCTACTCTCTCTCTCTCCTCCTGTGTCAGCCCATAAATAAATGCTCTTTTGCCAAAATAAAATAATAACAGCAAAACAAAAGTCGTGCATTCTGATTCATGCAAATTGGCGCCACGTTCCCAGCCAGGTCTCCCTGCTCCACAAGAACAGAGGGAAGCAAGGCTGCTCAGACTGAGGTTGCTGAGCTTCCCCAAAAGTTTCCCTGCTGAGGCTGTAACAAGTTAAAAAAAAAAATTCTTGTTTAAGAAAGTACCATCCCTCAAGGGGCAGCCCTGTATTTCTCTGTGACTTGAGCAATGTCACCACTCTCCAGAGAATAGAAAAAAGAGGGGATTTACTGCTTAAAAGGCTTCTCAATAAGTTACTGGCCTCAGTAGAGAATGCATATCCATAATTTGTGGAGGAAGCGATGAATCACTAGAAAATACATCCTGCCCATTAAAGTGAGCTGTCAGCCTCCGGACTCGTTAGCCCAACCCACTGCAATGGAGGGTCTGGGCCAAGGACACCTGGAACTGCTTCTCTCTCCACTGGTGTTCAGGGCACAGACAGGACCTTTGTCATTGCCGCAGAGGCTTCAAGGTCTATGAAGCCAGGGGTGTGCAAAGTAAGTTCATATGGGGAAAAAAGAGGGAAAAAGAGAGCCCTACTTCATCAGGTCTGTCTTAAAGAGAGAAACTTTTAGCTATTCCTGCAGGTGATGGGGAGTGTGCATGAATCGGCAAGATTCACATCTGTGGCCAGAAATAAGATCCAGAGGGTGAAGCCTGGGGAGCAGGCTGGGGATATAGAGACATACAATGAGCATTGGTTTATCTAATCCACTTGGCAAAGGGAGACTGAAGGGAAAACAAGAGAGCAAGTAGGACAGAAGTAACCAAGGAAGAAAAAAGAAAATATTTACTAATCAACCCACCAAAGGGAGACAGAGAAAGTTGAAATCAGCATCATAATGTGTCTGTAATTACTCAGCAGTCTGGCAAACTTGGCCCAAGTCTAATGTCATTCTTATTTTCAAATGCTCGGGAGCTCAAAGAGATATCTGTTTCCTGTCCCCGTAATTAATGGAAGTGGAAAGCTCAGCAGACATTCTGAATCACACCGACCTGAGCCCCACTGGCTCTTCTGACCACACAATGGTAGCTCTGGGGCTGCTGCCTCCTGGCCCACGGGAGCTTTCCATGAGTCCATGAGCACCTTGCCCCCGGGAGAGGAAGAAGGCCAGTAGGAACAACTGGGAGGTATTACCCTCTTCTGCTCCCACTGAGGCATCACTATAAGAGCCTTTGCAGACTGAAATGAGAAGCAGCCCCCTGCCCCAGTATTCTTATTTCTTTCACCCAGGGCTCTCATAAAAGAAAGCATCCACTCCTCCTCTAATACAACCTCAGAGACATCACTTATACCAAGATATCGCTGAAATTTCTTCCCCTCGGTGTTTTCACATTTTAATTAGGACCAATCCCTATGTCAAAAAGAACGAATTGCTTAGAGCAGGATTTTAGTTAATAGCCAACCTTATGAGTAGGCTGGGCCCCAGGAAATCACCCTTGATATGGCTTATAAGACACTGAAGGACCCAGTCTTTGCCCAGGTCTCTAACGTATCCAACCCTTTGGGACACCCATCTCCCCCTCAAACACACCACCATCTCACCAGCCCCAGGGTCTTTGCACATGCCCTTCTTTCTATATGGAACTCTCCCCTACAGTTCCTCACATGGTTAATAGTCCAGCTTAGCCTTCACATCCCCAAAAAAATATCATTCCTTCAGGGAAATCCTCCTTTGTTGCAGACTATGAATCTGGAATTCTTCCTTGTCCAGCAAAAGAACAGATGCAGAACTGAATACAAGAGAGGGGCTAATGCCCAGGAGGCGACAAGAGCCCTGAAGAGGGGTTTCGTCTCCATATTTCTTGATCTCACAAGATATTACCCACATGGAGAACATGAAGAAAACAACATCTTACATGCGTAAATGTGGAGAAGACAATCAGACAGTAATCATTAACTTGTGTGTGTAAGAAGCAAAGGGTCTGGCAGGGGTGGGGTGCAAATGGAGTTTGTGATCAAGGTGCCAGATGGAAAGTAATTTCCTGCAGGTGATCTAACAGGTTACTCGTGATCCCATTAACATTAAAACATCTTGCTAGCTAACCTTGGGCGTTTTGCCTTAAGCTTTTTTCTAACCCATTTATGTAAGTAGAATCTATTTCCCCACACTTCCTGCTTCCCCAGACAAAGTCAGGCCTCTTTACTCTAGGCTCCCCAGCATCATGCACTGCTTCTCTGCAGCACATATAATTTGTTCCTTCATGCCATAAAGGCCCTAAAGGGTCACAACAAGCTTGACAGCTTCCAGCTACTTAAAGAGGGTCTGTGAGGCTGGGAGAGTGGAAAGGGGGAATGAGTAGGTTCAAAAGGCAAATGAGTCAGGCCCATAAAAGCTTCATTCAGGATTTTATTCTAAGCGCAACCAGAAGATGCTGGAGGGTTTAAACAATGGAGTGATACAATCTGATTTATATTATGAATGGTTCCTCCAGCTTCTGTGTGGAAATGGATGGAGGTAGGAACAAGGCTAGGAATATAGTGGGGTCATGCTAGGGGTATTTGGTAGAGGAGGAGTAGACTGATTCAATGTGTATTTTGAAGGAAGACATCACCCAGTGTATTGATAGATGGAATGGAATGTTTGAGGAAAAGAGAAGAATCAGTTTGTGGCTTGAAGTAACTAGTAAATGTGGCATTGTTTATTAACATGGGGAAGACTGGGAAGGAGTAGGCAAGGGAGGGAAATCAATGTTGTCTTGGTGAGTTAAACTTGAAAACTCTTTTAGATATGTAAGTGGAAATGTCAAGAAAGCAGATGGTCCTGCTAGGAAAAGTCAGAGCTGGAAAAAGATACCCGGCAATCATCGACCTATAGGCAGATTTAGCAGGATCAAGGCTACTGGCCAAGTACAATGAACGAAAGGGTTGGCATCAGTATGGAACCACAAAGCCTGAGTGAGCAGGGAAAGAAGGACCTGAGAACAGTGGGATTAGGGGAATGGAGCAGTGAAAGTCACCAGAAGGTGATGTAATTGCCACAGAGGGAGCCCTAGAGCAGGAGGGGTGCAGGGATAGGGGGTGGTTGTCAGAGGGTATTTAAGGAGGCAGTGACCTCTACTTTGGGACTCACCTCTTTAGGTTAGCTCTCACATTCCAGTCCCAAGCCCCTGCTATGCTGCTGGAGTTACTCTGCTCCAAAACGTCTTCTCTGCTTTTTGGGTTCCCCTCCTTCCGTGGAGGCTGTCGCACACTCTGCAACTTCAATCCAGTTTAACGTGCCTGCGGACCGCCTACGCATTGACCATTATATGAGCTCTAGAAAGGCTCCACATGCATTCATGAACACCTTCCCAAATCACTTCCTGCTTGTCGCTGCTCTGCTTGATTTCTCACCCTGCGCTACTCTGCGCAGCCCCCACACTCTTTGCCCTAGTCCAGAGTCTCGGGTCCACTCTCCATGCAAGATCGTGCTTTCTACTCTGGATTCCATCAGATGGCAATCACTGCTCCATTTAACTCCGTGGCACTAAGCCTCTGACTGACATGGCACCCCAGCTGGCCCTGCCTGGTTCTCCCTGAGGGACAGGATTAGAAAACACCCACAACCCCCTCTACGACCCCCTCTGTGGAAGGCCTCCACCAGCAGGTACCATCTCTGCCCTGACGAGCTCCACCTCCCATTTTCTCTTTATACTTGAGAATATGTTCCCATCCGCTTTGTAAACATGTTCTTTCTGGCATGTTTTAATTGTCTGTAGAAATGTTATTCTTCTCCTTAGTTTCTTTTTTTTTTTTTAACATCTTTTTATGGAATTCCATCTCAATCTTTTTGTTGTTCATTTTTATAAGGAATTTGATTGCTTTTCCTTCCTAACGTCATGGCTCTAGAGCCCCCTCTTCTGCTGCTTTTGTGAAATGTTCACAATAGGTTTCCCTGTCTAAAAATCCGTCTCTCCTCTTCTTTCACCTGGACTTTCTTTTTTCTTTGTCTCTGTTGATCCCGTGCTATGTTGGATCTTATTCCCAGCAGTCTCCACTCATGGTGGGGCCCTGTCTTGGAAGGGAGTTTTGTCTGGTTAGTTTTGAGGGCTTGTGGGTCCCTGACTACCAGGCCCTTCAGATCTTGTCACTTGCACACAGCCTAGCAGAGTCTAAAAACTCCTCCAGTTCCAGCCATCATTCTCAAGTTGGCCTAGTACATTTCCGGTGAGTGCCCATCTACTTGTTTGGGAGATCATGGCATACATCAGATGCCCTGTTGCTCCCCTTTGCTTTCTCCAGCACAGATGTTGATACAATTCTAGTCTTGGAGTGTTGGCGGGTTCATGAAGATACTTTGTCAATTAGCTTTTGTGCCAGTGTTGGCTATGGATTTGGGGAATTGGGGGAGGAGGGTCTATCTAATTGCTTTAATTTTAGAGGTATATGTGGAGAAATTACAATATTATGCCACCACTGCCATTTTCCCAGAATCCCTTGGTTTATCTGTTTATCTGATATCTTTTAACAACACTCTGAGGTGCTTACCATTATACAGACGAGGAAGCTAAAGCCCAGAGAAGTTAAGCAAATTTCTTAAGGGAAAACATTGTAAGCAGTAGAAATAAGATACAAATCCAGGCATTCAGCCGATGTAGCATATACTAACCACTCTGCAAGGCTTCATTTAGCTGTCCGTAAGCTATCAGAAGGATGAGTAGAAACTGAACAAATGAACAATAGGGAAACACTTGTTTTCAGTTGAAAGAACGGGATAAACAAAGGCCCTGAGGCTTCCCTGATCTTGAGGAATTGAAAGAAGCCAGTGTGGCTAGAGACTTGTGAGACATGGGAGGATTGCATGAGATGCTGCACGAAAAAGAAGCCAAAGTAGATTATTCAGGACATTGCAAGCCGTGGAAGGATTTTGCATTTTATCCTATATGCAATGCAAAGTGGTCCAAGAAACTCTAATTTTACACAATGGAACTCAGAAGAAGGATTACTTTACTCCACTTAAAGAACTAAATTCTGTGTCTTTGGACCTAAAAAATGATTTGACCACAGAGAAGATGGGTGAATCACACAGTATGGTGCATTCATTGCCTTTTAGGAAATGAACCAAGATAGGAGGAAAATGGTACCCAGGGAATGGAAGAGTCATGAGAAAGGAAGATAGATAGCTTGGATAGGGGACCAGTTTGAGAAAACCCTGGACAGTCCTGCTCAGCACGCTCCTGGGAGCAATGGCCTTTCTACATATCAGTTGCTCCTGAGGGAAGAATGTTGACTGAGCCATGGATCCCGTGACATAGGCAAAGCTAAAGAGAGCTGCTGCTTTAGGCTGACTACAACAGCACATTCTTTCAAGAGTCTGCATCCTTTTACAATTTTGGGACTCTGCATCAGAAGGTCAGCAGCATTCACCTGTCAAGATATTTTGGGTAGTAATGACTCCCCTTTCTTGCTATTCATATCAATCGCCTTTTGTTATAGTCACCAAGGCTTTGTGAGTTGGCTTTGTGATATGTCTTCCAGACAATGTAATATTTGGCACTTTCTCTATTCACATTCAAGCTTCAGGAAAAGTATCAGGGCCTGTGATTCAGGCATTATTTTTATCTACACTACATGGAGGAGAGTTGCTAAGATGCTGTGGGATTGTCTTTCTGGGATTTCATATCTTTGATAAATAAAGCAGAGTCACTTTTCCACACTCACTTTTAATTTCTAGAGCTGTTCTAGGTTTGCATTTTAAACTCTGCCCTCTATGGAATCATTGGGAATTATTTTTTAATGTTTTCTATGATTTATTTTTGAGAGAGAGAGACAGAGTGTGAGCAGAAGAGGGGGCAGAGAGGGAGACAGAATCTGAAGCAGGCTCCAGTCTCTGAGCTGTCAGCACAGAGCCCGACATAGGTCTTGAACTCGTGGCCTGCGAGATCATGACCTGAGCTGAAGACGGACACTTAACCAACTGAGCCACCCAGGTGCCCCTGAATCATTGGGAATTATTTATGGAAAGGCCACAGGAGAGGGAAAGGGTCATGGGTCATAGGCCATAGCCCAAAGGGAGGTCAGGACAGCTCTGCTCAGCTAAGGGCAATCATGGGAGATTATCACTAGCCATCCAGCTAGTTTAGATGGCAGGTAGGAGGTGGGGTAGGAATAAGGTGAGGGACTCAGGACAATGCTGGGGTGTGCAGCTGAGGCACTTGGTCCCTGGAAGGGAAAGGCGGCAGTAGTGATGCCATCATAAGATTTGATGCTTGACATGAGCGTGATTGTTTTCTACTCAGCTGGAGCTACTCTGGATGGAAACTGGTGCCTCCAATTTACTTACACACCCCTACATGAAACCTCTCTTCCTACACCAAATGAGCCAGGGATCCTTTACTTAGCATACCAGTGCTTCTCAACATTACCTGGGAACACGTCAGAATACAAAACAGGGACCCCATCCCAGAACTACTGAATGAGAAACTCTGGGAGGGGGGCCAACAATCTGTCTTAACAAGCCCTCCAGGGCATCCTCATGCTCCCTGAAGACTAAGAACCCACGCATCACGTTAAGCCTAGAAGCTAAGTAGGAAGCATGGGGTGGCCCCTGAAGTCTCCTTACCTCTGGGGATGTGGCATTTTCCCTGCATCGCTGGCACAGACCAAACCGTGTGCTTTCCATGTGCTCTCCATTCAAGCCAGACCCTGTGGAGGAGTCAGAAGTCAGGGCCAGCTGGAGGGCACATCCTGGCAAACTTGCTGGGGAACAAGGGGATCTGTGCCTTCTACACAGTCACAACGAGTAGGCTTTAGAACATGCCCTTTTCCAAACTCCTCCTTATGCAGTCAGAATCTTCATTATCCACTGGTAAAGGAGAGCAGAATAGCCACCTTAAAATATACCACATTGGCATATTGATTACTTTGAATTAAAGTTACTTGAGAAACAGCTGATTCAAGAAGGACACTCTGACCTCCTTTGTCCTCCTAAAAGCAGGAAATAAATCTCCCATGTGAATGTACGCTCCCTATATCAAGAGGATGGAAGGCATCCTTATTGCCAGAGACAAGGAATTTGGGGCTGAGGGGGCTCTATAAACAAACCTTGTTACCTCATTACTAATTAGCTATCCCAAGCCCAAATACCTTTTTTCATCAATTCTTCACAAATTTTGTTTCCTTGCCTAAAAAGTATAAAAGATGCTTGCTTCAGCCAGTTCTTTGAGTCTCATATTTTTATGGGCTCCCCTACATATGAAATTAAATTTGATTTTCTCCTATTAATCTGCCTTATGTCTATGTAATTATTAGACCAGCCAAAGAATCTAGATGGGAAGAAGGGAAACGTTTTTTTCCCCTCACTGACAACTCCTTGTCCCAGGTTGAATATCAGTTTATCTGCATTTGTCTAAGCAGCAAAGGAAGGCAATTTCCACAGATGAGGGTCAACTAACTGTGTTCATACACTCCACCTCCCATATAATGATGATGATGACAACGACGATGATGATGATGGTGATGATGATATGATCCCACTGGAAGTCATCTGCTTCATCAACAATAAGATTAATTGGGACACCTGGGCGGCTCAGTTGATTAAGCATCCACTCTTGGTTTCGGTTGGGGCCATGATCTCATGGTTCGTGAGTTCTAGCCCCGCATCTGGCTCCTTCTTGACAGTGTGGAGCCTGCTTGGGATTGTCTCTCCCATTCTCTGCCCTTCCCATTTCATGTGTATGCTTGCCAACGCACACTCTCTCTCTCTTTCAAAATAAATAAATAAACTTAAAAAAATAATGAAATGAATGTACGATGGATACTTGGAAAAATCTCTCCAAAGGCAATCTTTAGGAATCTTCCCTACTACAAAAATGAGGAAACATTTCTCTCCTCTTGCCCATCACTCAGAATCCTTTATAGAATCACTTGCACTAATGTTTGCAATAAATCCAAGTTTGGGAGGGTGGAGTTTGTTCTTGTTGTTCGTAGTGTTTTATCTTATTTTAAATGGAGGTTTGGAACAAAGACTTCAGAATCAGGAAGATTTAGAAATACACAACTCACTTGCTGTGTATCTTGTAATCTAAAGCAATCGACTTAGCCTCATTCAGCCCTTCTAGGGCTCTGTTTTCCTATCTGTCTAGTGGAGATGACTGTCTATTTTACATAGTTGAGCAAATTATAATAAAATAACTTGTGCTTACTCTGTAGAGTACCTTTTTGTCTCTCCTGCTGTTTTCTCTTTTACTTGCCTTGTGTAATATTCTTGCATACAGGAACCTCATGGGTGAGACTCCTTTCCATAAGGGAAAATGAAGGATATTACCTTGTGACTTTCCAATTTTTAATAATCCTTATATTAGTAAAATCAAATCCCCCACTGGACTAGAACACTTCCTTCTCTCTATAAGCCTCTAGAGTTTGTGTCTCATGTCCACCTGGAATGTTAGAACCAAAAAGGGCCTTAGATTTGGTCCATTTAATGTATTTTTTTTCTTTTTACAGTTGAAAAAACAGTGATCACTAAAGCCAAGATGACAGGTTCAAGGTCATTTGGTTAGGTAGTAGCAAAGCACAGATTCCAATCTATTCTTGTCCATCTTCCATTCTGTTATCCTACCTAACAGCGAAATTGAAGACACCACAATTTTCCCTTGGTTAGCTTCCTGCTAAATTTTTTAAAAACTGGAAAGAATCTGATTTTTCTTCCACTCATTCCTGGCTCAACATTATGCACCTACATTTTTTAATCAACAAATAATGGAACAGGCATGATCATGAATATACTTCAGAGAGCAGAAAGAGCAAAATAATTCCATGGATCTCAAACATCTTTTTAAAAACAATAATCTTTGCAGAGTCCAGTAAGGAAATGCAGAAGCCCTCCCAGACCACCCACACGGTCCTGCATTCAGGAACACCCAACAGGAAGCCAAAGACATGACCCAGAAAGGAAGCTAATTAAAGCACACAGCAGGGAATGAAGCCGGCCACCTGCATCATCAATAACCAGTGTTTGTTCAAACAACTGTAGCATTGAAAGAAGAAAAAGTAAAGAAAACTCCACTGTTGCAGTTGATTCCAAGAGAGGCATGCTATGATTTCTTTGATGTTCCACCACAGGATTTCTGCAATAAGCAGCCCAGCCTGAAAACAGAGCTGCCCCATTGGGAGGTCAGTACAAAACCAAATGATATCAGGAGAGGATGGACCCAAAGATCACTACACGTGTGACGAGGATACAGAGCAAGACTGTTTCCAAATGTCAGATTTGTACTTCCTGATCCCCTCCTCTTGGGCTCAGGGGTCTTAAACCCTTGATAATTCACTTTGGGCCATGATAGTATCATCCACTACTGACCTCTTTGTGTTCCTACTCAAGACTTACAGAAAAGTTGGGAATGTGAGCTCCTGCTTCTGTGTCCACCACTTTCTTGTGGCCCCAACACTGGCAGAGGCCATATAGGAAGCTCTTCACCAACTCAACCCTAACACAACACATTGCTGATGGTATCATAGTCCTGTTCATACATTCCTCAGGCCCCCTGTCTTTCTCTCAGATAACACTATTTACTCCTACTTTTTCAACTCTTCATGATCCCTTTCCCTAATGATGCCTCTGGAACAGTCTTCTCTCCCCTCCCCCATCCCCCCAATGACTGAAAAATAATCCTCTGTTTCAGTGACTCCTACAGCCACTGGGCTTTCTATTCACCAGTTCCCTCCACTTATGTCTTTGAATGATACAGCTTTTGGAATATCAGTGATTTGTGCTTATCTATGTAATACCTGTGTGTCTCTTCACTCTTCTTATCCACATTTAACTTGGACTTAAATATCCCAGTGAGCTATCCACAGTGTAAGAAAAATAAAAAGGTTCTCTAGGAGCCTCCTAATTTTCCCAAGACATATGCTTTGGTTGTTATCCTTAAGTATTATTGTTAGCATTATTTAACAGTGAACTGGCTGCTGAGAAGAAACAGAGATGTATTCCCTTCTCAGTGAGTTAACAACTTAAATCATAAAAAAAGCACATATATATGTTTGTTATACATAACTTCCTTCAGTTTCTGCATATGTGTGTGTGTGTGTGTATTTAGAGAGTATACACACACACACACATCAAGGAAAGCACAACAGGAGAGAAAACAAAATACTAAGGAGATTGGTAATTACGTTGTAAGGATGTTTGAGGTGCACAGAGGGGTATATGCTTCTACACTTGATCTTAGCCAAAAGGCCGAGAAGCGATTGGGGGGTGTATGCTTCTGAGCATATGTTGGCTAAAGCCTGGGAACCCGCCAAAAGGCACTTGTGAGACCCTTGGAGCGTTTCTTGGATGACTTAAACTGGCAGCAAGCTAGTTTCCAACTGGAAAATATTTCCTTTACTCAGTTTAAATAGTCAGTGTTAATTGTTCTAATCACTTTGAAAAACCACCTGCAAGTCCCTGGATCATGAAGGCTATTCCTTGGCCACTCCCAGATGGGTCACAGCTTGCTGTTACAGCATGGGCTATAACCTACACAGTCATTTTCCCTACAGAAGAGAGTATGTTTCCAGTATGCACAAGACACTAGCAGGCCCTAGGTCTCTGTCTTCATGGAGTTTACACTCCGGTGGAGTGGACATGCTTACATGTAAACCCATGTGATTATGTCTTTCATTATGCCTGCTTTGGAGATCAAGTCCTGTGAGAGTTCATGGCAGACACCCAGCCTCTGGGAAGGGAGGTGGGCAGAGAAATTTTCTCTGGAGATGGGGCAATTAAGCAATGATATAAGAGGTGAGTAGGGATTAATCAGAAAAACAGAGGGGTTGGCAGCATCTGGAGGCCCATTAGCAAAGAGAGGGTGACACATTTGAGGAAATGGACACTGGCCAATGTGACTACACAGGCAACATTAGCCATACATGAGGTTGGAGAGCCAAACATGGACCAGATCAGGAAAGGTCCTGTGGCTCATATAGACAATTTTGAATTCTATTCCAAGTACAATTGCTAGTCACTGGAGTGTGTTAAACAGCTGGATTTGTGGTCTGGTAACTATGGAACATGGAGCAAGGTTGAATGTTTAAATCACGCTTATCTTTGGCCGATATAAAGAAATAGTGCTTTGAATATCTCTCCAATTTGTGTATGTCTTTTTACAAATTAAGAATGTCATGTGAGGCCTTTATCCTCTCAACACCTAGGATCCGGAATTCCATTAGGAATCTGCTTCTAACTGCCCCGACAGGATGGGGGATGAGTCTGGTTCTGTTTTGGCTCTGGTGACAGCAGACACACCACTTGTGTGCTACTTGTCTGCCCTCTTGTGTTTACTTCAGATCCACTACTGTGTAAGCCTGGTTTCCACTATAGAGCAGACTGGGAGTGTGAATGAGGGAGGAGATGGCGGGTTGGGTCTGTAGGGAAAACAGCGTCTAAGTCACAACACGGAGGAAAGTAACGCCATCTTCCTCACCCTCATTCCCCTGACCTCCCGGGATGAGTGTTTAAAACTTGGGTTTATGAGATTAGCATGAATAGCTATGGAGTTTTGAAATGGATTAAACATCGATTCAAAGTTAGCAGCCTAAAAATTGACCAAATCCATACAGATTACGGAAATCAACATCTTGAGGCATAGTCTAGTTTAGTAAGAGCTCATTATTAAGAAGGAAATTTTGTTGATCCTGAGCCACTTCTGCCTCCTCAGATCCATTCTGGGGGTCATTACCCCCCAACTAGTCCTTCTGTCAGCATTTCCTGGCACAGCCCTTGTTTGCTCTCATT
Organism: Herpailurus yagouaroundi; assembly: GCF_014898765.1. Lineage (NCBI taxonomy): Eukaryota > Metazoa > Chordata > Mammalia > Carnivora > Felidae > Herpailurus > Herpailurus yagouaroundi. The sequence continues at coordinate 47,550,059 of NW_024412404.1, forward strand.
CCTCTACCAGCCAGCAACTACTCCACACCCACCCAGTCTATCTCCTCATGACTCTTCTCTCTCTCTCTCTCTCTCTCTCTCTCTCTCTCTCTCTCTCTCTTTTTAATTCTTAGTGATTTCTTTATGGAATAAAATTGAATACAGGGAAATGTATGAGGAAATTGTACACAATATTATTATCTCAAGAAGACCTTCCTAAAAGTCAGTTCCATTACATGGTAGAATGAGTTCCCTGGAGAAATAAGAGGACAGTCACCTGAGTTATTTAAAAATCAACTGGACAAAGCCACCAAGGATGTGCTGGCAGGAAGACCCCAGTCTCAGCCCTCCTAGAATGAAGGAAAGGAACCTAATAAGATTTTTCTCTCCTTGTCTCCCTTTTTCTATAGGCTGAATTCTTTAACTCATACTGAAATCAGTTATATCCAAAGATAGCAAGATTCACTGCTTTCCTGTGGCCAAATTCATCAGAAAGTAGAACAAAAGCTAAGGAGGGGGATATTAAAGAATCCCTTCTTTGACTATCAGTGACCACCCTGGTCCCATGGGAGCAAATCAATGCACAGCTTTCATTCTACACCTGTTCATGATTCTGTGTTCAAAGCAAAAATTCTCTGAAAACAGGAGGGTAAGTTCTGCTAACATTTCATGGTAAAAACTGCTATATTATACGTAGCTTCCTGCAGTGTCTGCAGATAATTTTTGTCCATCAACAAGTAAAGTTTTATCCCCCAAATAACACCTGTTTTTCTATTATATGTTTATGGTAATTTCTCTGAAGTCCAAGGATTATTTTTTTTTTGTTTACAGCCTTGCAGAGCTTTGCAGTAATTTTTTTTCAAAATCAAAACATGTAAAATATAAGCATTACTGTCTTAGGACAGGTCAACATCCTTACTGTCTAGCACTCGAGGGTCCAAGGAAGTGTGGTGGCTTTCTATAGGGCATGCTCAAATAACCACATCCTTTGACTTTACCCCAAACTTCATTGAAAAGTCTACTATAATTTGATCATTTGATAGTGCCTCATACATAGAGCATTTGTACTTTGTAAGCTCTTTTACAAATACCCACTCTTTTGATCTTTAATTTGAGCATTATTGAGCTCATTTTACAAATTAAGGATCTGAAGCTCAAAGGGGGGAAATAATTTGCTCAGTGAATAACACAGAGATAGCAAGAGGAGGCTGGAATACAACCTCGGATCTGTCTACAAAACCCAGGATTCTTCCCATTCAACTACCTTGCCCTTCTCAGGGATTTGGGGAGCCTTGACCTAGAAACCTGCAGATGACAAGTTTTGAATGCTGAATCCTCAGTCTATGTCAGACTGAAAAAGCTATACCCTCAAATAGAAATGATATATTAATAAAAATGCTGTTTTAATCAATAGCCCAGATGAAATAGCTGCTTATCTACTTTCAAGTATTTTTCATTCACAGGGAAACAATCATGCAAATTAATATGGACTTTTTGTCTCTAAGTTGAAGGAATTCACCTGATTCCCCCAAATTGGATCCATTCTGCCTAATCTCTTTGCAGAACCCTCTTTTCCCCACCTCTCCTACGCAATCCCCTTTACTCCACCAGTCAGAGTACCTCGGGGTGAGCCCCTGAACTTCGAGAAAGCAGTGTATTGGAGTATCAATAACTTACTGTTAACTAGATTTCGCTGGAAGATCAAGCAATGTAAACCCACAAAGCATCTTGAGCAGGAGCTCTCTGATTTCTAGAGCTGTTTCTCTGCTAATTCCAAGGAACCAACAAAACTGCAGAAACTTAACCTTAAGAATGGCAAAGAGTAAAGGAAGCAAGCTTGCAAACAGAGAATTAATGCCTTACTAAAGGGGCCCTTGATCAAGTCTTTAATGAGACAAACCATCACCCTTTGAAGAAAGGCAGGACCTGATATTTGCTTCTAACTAACAGAATATGGCAAAGGTGATGGGACGTCATTCCCATCTGACTGGATTGACGAAGTAAACAGTCATGTTCATAAAGCCCATGTAATAAGAAACTGCAAGTGGCCTCTAGAAGCTGAGAACAACCTCCAATCAACATCCATCAAGAATCTGGGACCTTCAGTCCTACAACCACAAGGAAATTAATTTTGTCAACACAGGAAAGAAAATTAATACATCATGCAAAGATACATTTGCCCAAAGAATGAAATAATACTTGAGTGGACCAGTTAGACATCAAAACGGTACACAGTTATGTTTTCAATAATTTTTCTTAACAGGTAAATGGCCCTCATTAAGTGCCTTTGCCCTTCTACATCTTGGTTACTGTATCCTTAAGTTGCTGGAGGATTTAGTGAGATAGTATATGTAAATCACATAAGTACCCCCTATGACCTAGGTGTCTTTGCTTCTTTCCTTTGGCTTTTAAAGCTAGCCATGTCAGTAGTGATCAGATTTCCAAGCAATATCCTGGTTCACCAAGCTTATGCTAAATGGTCTTCTGCCTCAGATATCAAAGATATGAAAATACTGGAAAGCACCAGTGCTACACCAACCTCCTCCCCAAACCCAAAATAAAACAACCCATTATTACACTGTAAGAAATCTTCACAGGAGAAAGGGTAGTGTATTAGTGTTCTATTGTTCATAACAAATTACACCAACTAGAGGCTTACAACATACCCAGTTATTATCTCACAGTTTCTCTGGGGCAGGAATCTGGGAATGGCTTATTTGAGTCCTTTACTCAGGGTCTCCCAAGATTGCAGTCAACATGCTGGCCACAGTGGGAAAGATCTCCTCAAGCTCCCTCAGTTGTTGGCAGAATTCATTTCCTTGTCCTTGTAGACCTCATGGTGGCTTGCTTCTTCAAGATAAGCAGGAGAGTTTCTAATCTCAGGGAGAGCCCCCAGTCTCTCTTTTAAGAGATTTCACCTGATTAAGTCAGGCCACCCAGAATGATCTCCCTTCTGATGAACCCAAAGTCAACTGATTTGGGATGTTAATTACATCTTCAAAAGTCACTTCATTTTTGTCAAATTCTATTGGCTAGAAGCAAATCACTAGTTGTACACACACACACACAATGGGACGAAATAAAAGGACATGACTCATTGCGGGTCATTTTGTATGTCCAATACAAGCAAGGTGCAGTCCAAACATTCTGATCAGTGTCAATACGTATTTTCTTTTAGCCATATTACTTTATCAATTTTCATTAACTTTTAATACGTTCATTTAGCCACTATTATTTTACCAATTTTTTATTATCTTTATGATGAGGATCTATATCTCATACATATTGTCAGGTGGCTCTCTATTAGGTGTCAGCACCCAAATTAGGTTATATTTGAGCACATACTGATTTCTGTACTTATAAGACCCAATTTAGGGGTTCCTGGGTGGCTCAGTCAGTTAAGCGTCCAACTTCAGCTCAGGTTATGATCTCACAGTTTGTGAGTTTGAGTCCCACATTGGGGTCTCTGCTGTCAGCGCAGAGCCCGCTTCTAATCCTCTGTCTCCCTGTCTGTCTGTCTCTTCTCCGTTCACATGTGTGCACACGTGAGCTCTCTCGCTCTCTCTCTCTCTCTCTCTCTCTCAAAAATAAATGACATTAAAAAAAACAATTTATAGGTGAACCAAAAGGATATTACAGTCTCCTAGCTGCTAGGTCTTATAACATGTTAGTATTATTTAATCTTGCAAGAGGCAAAGCTTAGGGTCTGCAACCACAGTGCCTGAGAGTTACTTGAACCCCTGTAATGTACCATGCTGACCCACTTTATGATGAGAGTGTTTTCCCACAGACCTCCTTCCCTGCCAGCCTGTCTCAATTTTCCAATCCTGAGCAGGGGCAATGATCAGTGGTCACCAAGGGATCAGAGGATAAGGACTGAGTGTGGGACTCTGGCAAGATTCTTAACTTTCATGTTTAATTTTTATCTCTTTGGATTAAATAGGTAAGTGGTCTAGACATACCCCACAGCCTTCATTTTTAATCTGCCTACAGAAAGTAGGAAGAAGAGTCTGTCCTTTATCCAAAATTGGTCAAAAGAGCAGAGAAAGAAAGACACCACATAGGATCACCTATAACCTAACAGAGTGGAAAAACAGAGTAGAAAAGTGATTGTCAGGGGCTAAGCGTTGAAAGAAATAGGGAGATTGGTAAAAGGTACAAACTTTCCATTAGAAGACAAATAAGGTGTGCGGATCTAATGTATAACATGGTGATCATAGCTGATAACACTGTATTAGGTCATTGAAATTTGCCGAGAGTAGAACTTAAATGTTTTCTCAAGAAGAAAAGAAATTTTTGTTTTAAAGGGGTGGGTGCACCTGGGTGGCTCAGTCGGTTAAACATCCAACACTTGATTTGGACTTAGGTTATGTTCTCATGGTTTGTGGGGTTGGGCCCCATGTCAGGTTCTGCACGGACAGCAGCAAACCTGCTTGGGATTCTCTCTCTCTCTCCCTCTATCTGCCCCTCCCATGTTTGCACTCCCTCTCTTGAAATAATAAACTTTTAAAAATTTTTTTGGTTTTTTGGGGGGCCCCCCGGGGGGGGCGGGGGGGGGGGGGGGCTGCTCAGTCGGTTAAGTGTGTGACTCTTGATTTCAGCTCAGGTCATGATTCCAGGGTCATGGGAGCATCAGGCTACATGCTAACCATCCGGCCCACTTGGGATTCTCTCTCTCTCTCTCTCTCCCTTTTCCCCTCCCCCACTCATGCTCACTCTCTCTCTCTCAAAATAAGTAAACATTTAAAAGAAACAAAAAGAAAATGCTAATGCTCGCATTTCATTCCCAGATATTGTGTCATAATTCTAGGATATGAAAGCAACATAAGTATTCTTTAACAACTCTAGTTGACTCACCTGTGAAGCCAGAATACAGAACTACTGGTTGATCTTATCAACACAAACTATGCTCCTAGCTATAGTGACTGCTTCGGAGATCAGAATTCAAACGTACCTAATATAATGAGACCCTGACTCTAAATATTTGTCTCTTTGCAAGAGGGAAGAGGAGGAGACAAAGTTCTCTCTTTCCAGCTGGAGGTGAAGCTAACATGCTATAATGTTTGGAGACACGGTGACCTTTGGAAGCATAAGAATGAAACCAACACTTGGAGGAGCACAGCACTGAGCAGAGAGAAGGAGGAAGATGGGTCATTGTTCCAGGCTGCACCTGAAGCTAACAAGAGCCCAAGAGTTTGCAGTTCTCAACCGGTACAATTCTTTTTGGCTTAAGATAATTGAGGGGACGGGGGCGTTTTGGTTTCTGTTACTTGCAACTGGGAATTGTCCTAAAACATCACCACTGGCAAATTCAGACCAAAAGTATAGTTTCCCAGGTTGATCTCCACAACAACATAGATCAATCAGAGTTATAGATTTTTTAAGGCTAGAAAGAACCCATTGAGTTTCTAGTCCAACACACTTACTTTATGGATTAAGGTCTACAGCACTTTGGGGAAAAGCCCAGTGACAAGCTATATATCAAAATCAAATTTCTTGACTTGAAATAAAGTGATTTGTTTAACTACTCCACACTACTTCAATAATACATTAAAAATTTATTAGAGAGGGATTTTTGAGAACCAACTATGTGTTCAGTTGTAGGATTCTTTCCTGTAAATAGTCAGCTGTCCAGTAGAAGACGTGGTTTTCATTCTCAACAAATTTGCATTCTATCTATTATAAATTCCCCAGTTGAAGACAGAAATATGAACACAGAATTAGTGATAAAGCATCCAGACTTGTCAAGCCCACCCACTTATTACCACTTTCTTTTGACCATGAATGATACACCTAATTTCTTTAATTTCTCTATTTCCTCACCTGAAAATGTAGTTGATACATGCCTTCCTATGGCACAGACTCAGTTAAATACCTTAGATTTGAGTGCTTAACACCATAACAGGTATTATTCAATGAATGAATGTTATTATCATTACATACATGAAAGCCTATGTAATACAATGCACAATTTAAATATCACCCGTGAAAACTGAAATATATCCGATAGCACAAAGCACCAGGTGGTAAAGTGATGGATGCATTGCCTCTTCACAATTTGTAAATCATCGGCCTATAGGGTCAATCTAGTTGGCAAGCCCATTTGTGTGAGCCACACCATGTTTTAAGAAACACTCAAATTGGGGCGCCTGGGTGGCTCAGTTGGTTAAGCGTCCGACTTCAGCTCAGGTCATGATCTCACGGTCCGTGAGTTCGAGCCCCGCATCGGGCTCTGTGCCAACTGCTCGGAGCCTGGAGCCTGCTTCAGATTCTGTGTCTCCCTCTCTCTCTGCCCCTCTCCTGCTCATGCTCTGTCTCTCTCTGTCTCAAAAATAAATAAACGTTTAAAAAAATTAAAAAAAAAAAGAAAGAAAGAAACACTCAAATCATTTTCCAACCACCTAAAACTTAAGACATTTTATTTAAAAACCTAGGTTTCTCTCTTCATTTGACAAATCAGAAGCTTCACAACTCCTGGAGCTGCACTCCAGCATTGCAACCATCAGCTGGAGTTGAGAAATGTCTGCCCAATTCAGAAAGACCCACCTTCCCCTTGTGTCACAGACCCTACTCAATTGTAGCTTTTGTCCAAGTCTTGTAGGCTTTGGAGTTTTCTGACACAAATCAACATGTAAAAAAGATGTGCTTAGGGGCGCCTGGGTGGCTCAGTCAGTTGAGCGTCCAGCTTCGGCTCAGGTCATGATCTCACGGTTTGTGAGTTCAGGCCCCGCGTCGGGCTCTATGCTGACAGCTCAGAGCCTGGAGCCTGTTTCAGATTCTGTGTCTCCCTCTCTGATCCTCCCCCGCTCGTGCTCTCTCTCTCTCTCTCTTTCTCTCTCTCTCTCTCAAATATAAATAAACATTAAAAAAATTTAAAAAAAAAAAGATGTTCTTAGAATCCATGCTATGCTAACATACGTTTCACATAAACACACACACACACACACACACACACACACACACACACACACACACAGTGTCTCCTTGGTCACATGCATTAGGAAATGCTTCATAATAAATCCTCAGCCACTTAGAGCATCACAGTTCACTTAAGGTTCTAGAAACACTACAAGAAAGAAACCTGTTCAGATTGTTGTAACCTGGGATTTCTCAAATATATTAGACTGTAGAAAATTTTCTCCCAAAGAAGACTTGGTAACACTATCAACACGAGTGTTTTTGGAAGACAGCTGGAGATTGTTGGAACAGATTTTAAAGGGCCTGTGTACTCATAAGAAGAAAAGGTTCATTAGAAGTAGTGTATGTCATGGCTTCTGTCCAATGTGTAGACATAGCCTCCATACTAAGGCTTCAGAGTAAAGTTAATAAACACTCTAGGAATAAAGAGAAGCTGGTAAAATGGTATATATTAAGGGAGATAGAAGGAAAAGAAATATATTCTGATTTCTCATTTTTAAAAAAGAGGGCTCAGGGAATTAAGTCATGTAAATATTTTGTACCATTTCTTGAAGAGAAGCAACTCCATGATCATGGCACTCAGGCAGCAAAAGCGACTGCTGGCATTGTAACAGAAGTTCAATTTTAATCTGCTGTTTGGGGGCGCCTGGGTGGCGCAGTCGGTTAAGCGTCCGACTTCAGCCAGGTCACGATCTCGCGGTCCGTGAGTTCGAGCCCCGCGTCAGGCTCTGGGCTGATGGCTCGGAGCCTGGAGCCTGTTTCCGATTCTGTGTCTCCCTCTCTCTCTGCCCCTCCCCCGTTCATGCTCTGTCTCTCTCTGTCCCAAAAATACATAAAAAAAAAAAAAAAACGTTGAAAAAAAAATTTAATCTGCTGTTTGTTTTGTGTGCCTTTGCTTTTTCCCCATATGCTACATTATGACATCTTAAGAGCAGATTTTCCTTTTATAATAACTAGACAGGAAAATTTGACTAATGATCCACTCTTCTTCAGCAAACTGAACTCAAAATGAGCAGTAAACCTTTGGTTACAAGGGCCAGCATATAAGTCCTTTGTTCACTGGCTTCCAACAACTCAAAAAGTTGGTTTTTCTCTGTGCTACGGGCTTGGCTTGGTGAGTCGTCAAATATTAGCAAGCACCAATAATTTGCGGCCAGATTAATTTGGCAAAGCTTAAGTCTTTAATTTTATGAGGAGTTTTTGTTTATTTGTTTTGAACAAATAGCTGTTAACTAAAGAAATTTGGAAAGCGCAGATAGAAGAAAGTCAATTAAAAATAATTAAAGGCAAATAATAACAATAATTAAATGTAGAATTAAGGGCTAATACTTTGATGTATTCTCTCAAACTTTTTCCAAAAAATATTTTTTTTTTATTTTTTTTCAACGTTTATTTATTTTTGAGACAGAGAGAGACAGAGCATGAACAGGGGAGGGGCAGAGAGAGAGGGAGACACAGAATCCGAAACAGGCTCCAGGCTCCAAGCCATCAGCCCAGAGCCCGACGCGGGGCTCGAACTCACGGACCGCGAGATCGTGACCTGGCTGAAGTCGGACGCCTAACCGACTGTGCCACCCAGGCGCCCCTTTCCAAAAAATATTTAATATATACATAGTATTTGTATAATATGAATTTTTAAACCCATAATTTAAAACATATTTTTAAATAAAACATTATATTTTTTATTTTTAATTTAATTATATTTTAATTTTAATATTCTATTATCTATACAGAATGAGAATGAACTCTCTGAAATCATATATACTATAGACAAATTCCTCAGAAACATAACATTAAGTAGAAAAGGCCAAACACAAAAGAGTACAAATTATATGTTTCTCTTAATATAAAATAGACAAAATAAAGTTATGTAATTAGAAGCCAGGATGGTGCTTTCTCTTCAAGGAATGATACCTGGAAGGTTCTCACAAGGTCCAGCTGGGGTGCTGGCAGTGCTCTGCATCTGTGTGTGGTTACAAGACGTTTCTGTGTGTGAAGATTCATTGATTTGTGCTTAAGAGTGCCAGACACATACAGATATACATGTTTAAGTATCTGTAGGTATGTATGTATGTATTATATATACATATATACATGTATACAGACGCATATACTATATATATATATACACACATATACGTAGGTATATGTTATGTACATGTATATATACAGTATATGTATCCATACACATGTATATGTATGTATGTATGTATATATAATTTTTTAATAAAAATTTTAATTTTGTCCAATTTATGTAAGCCATTATCTCAGAACTTAAATGGGACATCTGCCTGCAGCTGGCCATGGCCACTGCTTTCTGCTCCCTCTTCAAGAAAGACTGAATATTGAGTCTTTGGAAAAACTGCCCTTTGGAAAAATGGAATAAAAGCATTTAAAATGTCAATGCAAACAACAACAAAAATTCTGTTTCCTCTTCAAATACTTAAGATGATATAAGATTTTGCACGATTTATGTTTATCCACATCTAACGTTCTCAGTCTTCAAAATGGCCTATCATTTTTAATCCAATTTTTTTGTGGGAAGAGGCACACAACACAAGATTCAGAATAAAAGGAGTAGGTGGAAATATAGTTGAACTATACTTATTAAGGATCTTTTTAATAGTATGTTTCCAGTTATTCCTTCCTGACCTTTATGCTATCATTGTCATATATTTTAATTTTGTGTATGCTATAAACTTACCAAATATTGTTGTTATTTTTCCTTAAATAAGCATGTATAATTTGGAGTAGTTAAACATAAGCAAAAAATTGCTTAAATAAAAAAAAAAAAAAGACTGAGTAGTTTTTCATTCCCTCTCTCTTACTTTTCTTCTTCCTTCCTTTTCCTCAGCCACCATGACCACTATTATCATTTAATGCAGAATATATTTTACTTAGTCAATAAAATTGATCACAGATCAGATTTGACATGTCCTAAAGTTGTATTTTAATAGTTATTTTTTTATTGAGGTACAATTGACCTATAACATTATATTAGTTTCAGGAGTACAACATAATGATTCAATATTTGCATACACTGTGAAATGACTGCTACGATAGGTCAATTTGTCATCCATCATCATAAAATGCTACAAAATGTTCCTTTCTTCTGATGAGAACTTTTAAGATTTACTCTCTTGACAACTTTCAAATATGCACTACAATATTATTGACTATAGTCACCATGCTTTACGCTACATCCCAAAACTTATTCATAACTGGAAGTTTGTGCCTAATAGAGTTATTTTTAATGGGACTCGAGACTACATATGGAGGTAAGAAATTCCTTACCTTGACCATAATTTTTTGTCTGAACCAGAATTTAGAATCACAATAATAAGAATACTAGCTGGAGTCGAAAATAGATTAGAATCCCTTTCTGCAGAGATAAAAGAAGTAAAAAATAGCCAGAATGAAATTAAAAATGCTATAACTGAGCTGCAGTCATGGATGGATGCAGCAGCGGCAAGGATGGACGAGGCAGAACAGAGAATCAGCGATACAGAGGACAAACTTACAGAGAATAACGAAGCAGAAAAAAAGGAGATTAAGGCCAAAGAGCACGATTTAAGAATTAGAGAAATCAGTGACTCATTGAAAAGGAACAACATCAGAACCATAGGAGTCCCAGAGGAGGAAGAGAGAGAAATAGGGGTAGAAGGGTTATGTGAGCAAATCATAGTGGAAAACTTTCCTTACCTGGGGAAAGACACAGACATCAAAATCCAGGAAGCACAGAGGACCCCCATTAGATTCAACAAAAACCGACCATCAACAGGGCATATCATAGTCAAATTCACAAAATACTCAGGCAAGGAGAGAATCATGAAAGCAGCAAGGGAAAAAAAAAAAGTCCCTAACATACAAGGGATGACCATAATTTTTAATTTATTAATCATATAATAAATGATTTCTGAATTATGGCCATGAATAAAATGAAATTCTCTATATAAAATGTAATATTATCTAAAAGTTGTAGGTTTTTTCTCCAGTCATTTAAAAAAATTTTTTTAATGTTTGTTTATTTTTGAGAAAGAGACAGAGCATGAGCTGGGGAGGGGCAGAGAGAGAGGGAGACACAGAATCTGAAGCAGGCTCCAGGCTCTGAGCTGTCAGCACAGAGCCCGACGCGGGGCTCCAACTCATAGACCGTGAGATCATGACCTGAGCCAACATCGGATGCTCATACAACTGAGCCACCCAGGCACCCCTTTCTCCAGCCATTTTTAAATATAACAGTTCTATAGTATCAGAGCCAGCGGTAAGTAATTTCGACCTCTTGTTTTACTTGCTTTCAGTGGCCAAAATAAAAAAAAAAATTATGTTGATACCAAGAAACCATTCCTTTTAGCAAGGAATGAGCTGGAAGCATTGGATCAAGAACAATCCCTAAATTTGGATTAGTGTTACATTTGATTCAAGCTGGCTTTGCTCCCTGGTTTAATTAGAGCATGTATAGTCAAATGTAAATTCCTTCATTTACATTTACATTGTTGCTTGTGGCCAAAGTAGAATAACGGACTTATCCAATCCGGTATTCTGTTCTATAGCCAACCTGACCTAATAGATATTTATAGAACATTACACTGAAAACAGCTGAATGCACACTGTTTTCAATTTCACATGTAACATTCACCACAACAGACCAGATGGTAAACCATAAAACAAGACTCAATAAATGTAAAAGGCTGAAATTAAAGAGAGTATGTTCTCTGACCAAAATATAAGTAAATTAGAAATTAACCAAAAGGTATCTTAAAAATCTCTAAATATTTAAAAATTTAACAACATGCTTCTAATTAACCTATGTGTCAAAGAAAAAAAACACACCAAAAAAATGAGAAAAATGTTGAACCGAATGAAAATTAAAACACAACATATCAAAATATGTATGATGCAATTAAAGAAGTGACTTCAGGAAAAGTTATAACTTTGAATGCTCACATTAAAAAAAGGAATAAAGGAGCACCTGGATAGCTCAGTCGGTTGACCATCCGACTTGATTTCAGCTCAGGTCATGATCTCATGGTTCATGTGGGTTCAAGGTCCACATCAAGCTCCATGCTGACAGCTCAGAGCCTGCTTGGGATTCTCTCTCTCTCTCTCTCTCTCTCTCTCTCTCTCTCCCTCTCCCTCTCCCTCTCCCTCTCTGTCCTTCCTGTGCTTACACTCTCTCTCTCTGTCTCAAAATAGGTAAATAAACTTTAAAAAATATATATAAAAAAAAGAATAAAGCTATAAAAATCAAAGGTGTAAGTTTCCAGCTTAGGAAGGTGGGAAAAGTGAAGCAAATTAACCCCAAAGTGAATAAAATTAAGAAAATAAATAAATAAATAAATACAGACAAGCAGAAACCAATGCATAGAAAAGGGCCAAGGAATTAATTGAGAAATACAATATAATCAAAGTTAGCTCACTGAAAAGCCCAGTGCAGTTGATAAACTTCCAAGTTTATCAAGAAAAAAAGAAGAGAAGACACAAATTACTGATGTCAGGAATGAAAGAGGGGAAATTTCTACAGATCCTACAGATATTAAAAGGATAGAAAGGAAATGTGGAAAACTTTATGCCATTAAATTCCACACTTCGGATGAAATGAACAGATTCCTAGGAAGACAAAATCCCTAAAAAGACTAAATCATCACAAGAAATTAAAATGCTAGCAATCCGGGGCTCCTGGGTGTCTCAGTCAGTTGAGCGACCAACTTCGGCTCAGGTCATAATCTCACAGCTTGTGAGTTCGATCCCTGCGTCAGGCTCTGTGCTGACAGCTCAGAGACTGGAGCCTGCTTCAGATTCTGTGTCTCCCTCTCTCTCTCTGCCCCTAACCCACTCACATTCTGTCTCTGTCTCTCTTAAAAATAAACTTAAAAAAAAATGTTAACAATCCTATATATATTAAGGAAATTGAATTCCTATTTTAAAACATTTCCATAAAGGAAATTCAAGCTCCAAATAGTTTCATGATAAAATTTATCAAAATTTAAGAACAATGTAATATAATATTAAACAAACTTTCATAAAATACAGAATGAAGGAATACTTCTTTTTTTAATGTTTATTTATTTATTTTGACAGAGAGAGAATGGAGGAGGAGAAGAGAGAGAGAAAAAAAAATTCCCAAGCAGGGTTGCGCTGTCAGCACGGCTCAAACTCACAAATTGTGAGATCATGACCTAAGTCGAAATCAAAAGTCAGTATCTACTTAACCAACTGAGGTTAAGTATCTACTTAACCAATTGAGCCACCCAGGCACCCCGAGAGGAACAGTTCTGAAGTCTTTTTTTTTTTTTTTAATTTTTTTTTCAACGCTTTTATTTATTTTTGGGACAGAGAGAGACAGAGCATGAACAGGGGAGGGGCAGAGAGAGAGAGGGAGACACAGAATCGGAAACAGGCTCCAGGCTCTGAGCCATCAGCCCAGAGCCCAACGCGGGGCTCGAACTCAGGGACCGCGAGATCGTGACCTGGCTGAAGTCGGACGCTTAACCGACTGCGCCACCCAGGCGCCCCTGAAGTCATTTTATGATATCAATTTGTTCTGATACCAGAAACAAAGATATTATAAGAAAAGAAAACTACAGGCCAACATCCCCTGTGAATAGATTCTTAAAATTATTTTTTAATTAAGAAATTTTACCCAGCAATGTATAAAAAAGCCAATAAATTGTGAACAATTTGACATTTTCCCAGGAATGCAAAGTTAGGTTAACATTCAAAAATTAATATAATTTATCATATTAGCAGAATAAGGGAGAAAAGGCATATATTACTTGCTTAGATGCATAAGATGTTTTACCGATTCAGCACTCATTCATAACAGCAACTCTCAACACACTAAGAATGGAGGAGAATGTCCTCAACCTGATCTTAAAAAACCATCTGTGAACCATACTGACTGATGAAAGATTGAATGCTTTCATCCCTAAGATCAGGAACAAAACAAGGATGCCCATTGTCATCATTACTCTTCAACATTGTACTAGAGGTCCTAGCTAGAGAGATAGGACAAAACACATACATAAGAAAAAATAACCAGCATACAGTTAGAAAAAGAAGTAAAAATGTCTTTAGTCACAGATGACATAATTATGTACATAGAAATCCTAAGGAATCTATATGAAAGCTACCATAACTGACAAGTAAGTCTAACACATTTGTAGGATACAAAGTCAACATATATAAGTCAATTTTATGTCTATGGAAAGTGTATAAAAATCATACTACCCACAATATCATCAAAAATCATGGAATACTTAGAGATAAATGTATCAAAATATGTGCAAGACCTGTAAAAAAATTATAAAATACTGCTGAAATTAAAGGAACTCTAAATAAATGGAAGATATACCTGCACTAATCTACAGATTTAATGTATTCTCCATTAAAACCCGAAGAGTCTTGTTTGTATTTAAAAAAACAGAAACCAGTTTCAAAAGACTGGTAGAGTCTAAACAACTTCGAGAAAGAAGAATAAATACAGAAGGGCTGTGCTATGTCATTTCAGACAGTAATTAAAGCATGTGGTATGAGCATAAACATACAAATTAATGGACTAGAACAGAAAATTCTGAAATAGACCCACACATTTATAGTCAATTGATTTTTGGCAATGTGTCAAGGTTCTTCACTTGGGGAAATAATAGCCTTTTCAGTAATACTGCTGGAATAGCTAGATATAAATACGGGGGAAATGTACCTTGACTCTTACATCATACCATATATCAAAATTAACTTTAAATGGATCATAGACTTCTATGGATAATTTAAAACTCTAAAACTTCTAGGAAAAAAAAGGATAAAGAAAAAAGATCTTTGTGATCCTGAGATGGGCAAGGATTTAAGAAAAAGGAAAATTGAACGTAATCGAAATTTAAAGCTTCTGGTCATTAAAAATAAAAAGACAGGGGCACCTGGGTGGCTCAGTCAGTTAAGCCTCTGGCTCTTGGTTTCAGCTCAGGTCATGATCTCATACTTCATGAGATCAAGCCCCACATCCACGCTGTTAGCACAGAGCCTGCTTGGGATTCTCTCCCTCTCTCTCTCTCTCTCTCTCTCTCTCTCTCTCTGCCCCTCCCCACTCATGGTCTCTCTCTCAAAATAAACAAAGAAACTTTGAAAAAAATTTAAAAATTTAAAAATGCAAACAACAGATCGGGATAAAATATTTATACTACATACATTTGACCAAATCTAGATTTTTTTAAACTTACAAAATAACATGAAGATAAATAATAAAAATTGTCCAAATACTTCAGCAGACACCTCACAAAAGACGAAACGTCAATGACCAAAAGCACATAAAGAGATGCTCAATGTTATTAGTCATCAGGGAAATACAAATAAAACCACAAAGCAATAAACATTACTCCACATACACTAAAGTGACTAAAATTAAGACTAACAATACCGGGGGTACCTAGCTGGCTCTGTCCGTAGAGCAGTGACTCTTGATCTCGAGATTGCGAATTTGAGCCCCATGTTGGGCATAGAGATTATTTTAAAATAATTAAACATCTTAACAACAACAACAACAACAAAAGGACTAACAATACTATGTGTGGGTGAGGATAGGGAGCAACAAGAATTCTCATGCATTGCTCGTGGGACTGTAAATGGTACACAAACTTTAGAGACCATTTGGCAGTTTGTTAAAAATTTAAATTCCTATTTATCATATGATCCAGCAGTTCTATTCCTAGATGCTTAGCGAAGAGAAATGAACACGTAGGTCTACAACAAAGACTTCTGTTCATAAAAAACTTTATTCGTATGAACCCAAAGTTGAAAACAACCCAAATGCCCATCAATAGGTAAATGGATAACAAAGTATGGTATATTTATAGAACGGGATACGCTCAGAAACAAAAAGAACTACTGATACGCAGAAGAATGTGGATGAATCTCAGAAACCGGACGCTAAGCATAGGAAGCCAGAAACAAAAGTTTACATACCACATTGTTCCATTCATCTAACATTCCTGAATAGGTAAAACTCATCTATAGTGACAAAAAGCAGTGGTGTTAGGGGCATGCAGGGAATGTCAAGGGCATGAAGGCATGATGGAGGATGATAAAAATGTTCTGTATGTTGATTGCGATGGTTACATGGGTATACATATTTACCAAAACATTAACTAGTACACTTAATGTGAGTGCATTTCATTATAGGTAAATTAAACCTCAATAAAGTTGGTTTTCCTAAAAAAAAAAAAAAAAAAAAGAGAGAGAGACGCAAAAGCAGAAATACTTTTTCCCCTTCAGATTAATTCCCACTTCTCGTGTGGCATTGGTCCTCCCCAAATTATGTGCTGAATGTGCTGATAAGCCCGTGTTCTGGGCTGGAAGTTTCCTATTAGTGACGCCAGCTGTCACAAGCAGTGCCTGAGACATGTCCTTGAGAGTCCTTTAAATGGGTCTCAGGTCCTTGTGGCTATGAAAGTTGGAAGGACGGCAGCTCCTGCCTTCCAGTCCCAGGGGACAAAGATGGCATTCTGATTTAAGGACCAAGTAATTTCCTTGGCAGTATAACGGATGTGTTCTCCCAGTGGCTGCAACCAAGCGAGTACTTGCTCTTTGGCCCCTCGCAGTGAGCAGAGCTTCCCGGAGTTTGTTAGGGCTGCACCCGGAAAGCTGGCAAATTACACACAGGGACCCCAGAGACATTATACATTATTGTTGCCACATAATCCTGGCACTTGTCAACATCTAGTAATCCCCTATAACCCAGGCATGCTTCTAAATGGTCAGCAGTTGTTTCTGGAGCCAGTAGAGGCCTAGCAATTACAAAACTAATTACTGAGACCAAAGGAGTAGGGGCAAAAGGAGGAGGGGGAGATGATGGGGAAGGAGAACGAAAAGATGGAGAAGAAAATAGTAAATAAATGTTGTCCTTGCAGACTTTTTACCAACTTGTTATCAAGAAGCAACTGGCTTAGCTGACCTCCACTAAAAGGGTTATGGCATGCTTTTAGGGAAGAGACACATCTGGAAAGTAATTTTTTCCTGGATGTTTCCAGATGAATTTATCAGGGATATTAGGAGGAAAGCCAGGAAGAAATATATCAAACAAAGAAGGATGTGTCCCTGAATTCAACAATTTACTATAGAATTCCATAAAAGTTTGTTATATCCTCAACTTTCTCATCAAAGGACAACATTCAGATCAGAATATTGTGAAACAAGGAACAGGAATGTGGGCTTGTTTGGGGGGACATGAGAGGAGCCATCTGTTCCAACTTTGTTTAAAACTCATGAGGTTCGGGAGCTAGATGGGACCCTCAAGTCACTGGCTCTGAGGTTCCCCACACTCAGGAATGAAGAGGTAATGCCCACGGAGACTAAAAATCAAAGGCAAACATGATTCATCTTCTAAGATTCTATGTGCCTAGAAGGTTTCCTAGACACACATTATTACATATGAAAACAAACACAAATGAGCAATTTGCCAGAATTGTTTAAGAAATTTTTTTTGTTTCTTTATTTATTTTGAGAGAGTATGCACATGGGAGGGGCAGAGAGAGGAGAAAGAGAATCCCAAGCAAGCTCCACACTGTCAGCACAGAGCCCGATGAGGGGCTCAAACTCACTCAAGCTCGCAAACCACGAGATCATGACCTGAGCCAACACCAAGAGTCAGACACTCAACTGCTCAACTGCTCAACCAACTGAGCCACCCAGGCACCCCTTGCCAGAATTTTTTTTAAAGGCATCATCAAAAAACTTCACCGATTATGGTCGCTATTCCAAACCCACAGGCCTTTTCTCCCCACTGCCACCAGGTGCACCCAGTGGAATGTCAGAGGGGCACAGAATGGACTGCTTCCTCCGGTTCTGTGATGATGAAAATGGGTCCCAGGAAACAAAAAGGACTTGTCCAGAACATACTGTATTTATGGACACAGCCAGACCTCAACTCCCCTTTCTCCTCCCCAAGGGATCTTCCTCTGACCTGCAATGGGGTAGAGCCTGGAGAGGGGAACGTGCCCAACCCCGCTTGTGCCACTCTGGCCTTTGAGATCAAAACAGATACACTGGCTGCTCTTTCTCTGGAGAAATCAGTCCCTGGGTGATAGTGCCTGGCCCTCCACCAGGAGCCCAGTCACATCCCTTCTCACACTGTTTCTACCTTCCTGCAATACTCTCCCCTCTAAAATAGAGCTGAGCACCCTTCTCTCTTCATGGGTCGTGTTTGAGAGAGCTCGTTCCTTCATTCATTCCTTCACTTTTATTCTCTGCATGTTGATGGAAATACAGAGCTGAGCAATCCAGCCATTTCCTCTCCCCTCAGGGAGGTTACAGTCTAGTATAGCAAGAAGGTAGGGAGAATGGTGTATGTTCACTTGACACGCAGTGTGTATTCTCCTTCCCGGTTCTCACTCCTGTAGGAGATTTAATGGCGAAGAAAATGATTTGTTCTGCCCATTCCCAGCAGCTGAGATCTCTCTGTCTTGTCTCCCTGGCCAGAGAAAGCAACTGTCCCTTTCTAGTCCTGCCCCCAGTACAATAAAATATATCCACCACAAACAGTGGAACTGATGTTCTAGAAATGCAACATTGGGTAAATATGTGCCTGCTGATAATGAAGCCTCCAGCAAACTCTGGGAGAACAAGACGGAGACTCGGATGCTTTGTGTGTCCTAAAGATTTTCCCCCTTGTTTCTAGGTGGTGTATACTCCCCTCTGGCTCCCATCTGTGTCCATGTGAGGCAGGATGGAGATTAAGGCTGGCCACCCTGACCAACGGTAACAGAGGGTGGCCCCAGGGAGCCTCAGCCAAGTGGCTTCCCCTCCCTGGCTCCCTCCATGAGCCATACCCCTTCTTCTGGTCTTGCTGATGTCTTGTTTCCCTACATCCTGTCGAAGGAGCAAGTACCACAAGCAACCCTCCTCTTCCCCTAGACCTTCTAAGGAGAAGACTCTGGATGTCAGAGGCCAACCTGCCACCTAGAGTCTGAGAGTACAACAGAATCCGTGTTTGCAAATACAACTGTTGGCAGGTAGACTGTGTTCCAAAGTGTCACTCTACTTTGCCATTCACTACATCTCTCCATCCTCCACTTTTTTTGCCATTTAAATTTTAGTTAGCTAACCTACAGTGCAATATTGGTTTCAGGAGTAGAATCCAGTGATTCATCACTTACATACAACACCCAGTGCGCATCCCAACAAGTGCCCTCCTTAGTACCCATTACCCATCTAGCCCATCTCTCACCCACCTCCCTCCATCAACCCTCAGTTTGTTCTCTGTCCTTAAGAGAGTCTTGTGATTTGTCTCCCTCTCTCCTCTTTTCCCCCCCTTCCCATATGTTCATCTGTTTCATTTCTTAAATTCCACATGAGTGAAACCATAACTCCATACTCTGCTTAAAAGAAAATGGCAACATCTTTCCTTTTTTGACTCATGATAAAATGGGATTTTCTTGTTCCACTGAGCTGCTGAGGCAGGAGACTTGGATTCTTGGAAACACAGTGGCAGACACCAGCTGGTCTGCTGGTGAGCGGTCGTGTGATTTCTCACACAGATTCTTCTTGTCCAGTTTGATATGCAAATGTTTGGTTTGTGTATAGTTTGTGACCAGGTATTTTGATACTTATAATTTCCTTGCTGATCCTTGCTACAATTCTGTGAGAATTTTCTCAGTTCTCATTTCTCACTGAAGAAGAAACTTAACCAATATTTACTAAATGTCCTCCAAGTGCCATCATTATGCAGTGGATATAATGTTGAGCCAGACACATCTCCCATTTTTAATACTTACAATACTCGGTGATACATGAGCCTCGCCACCCACACACTATCATATATACAGGATAGTAATAAACACTGATGGTTGTCCTGTCATCTGCTCTACATGGAAAGAGCAGGGGAAGATCTAATGAAGTGATATGCTAGCAGGAACTTGAAAGACAATTTACCAAGTGACAGACTTTTGAAGTAAAGAGAAGAGGGCATCCACCACAGAGGTGACAGGGTACTCAAAGATCTGGCAGCTTTAATTTGCATTGTAGCATGTTTATGGAACTTCATAGTGGGGTGACAGTAAAGTGACTTCTCTGAGGTCCTGCCGCAAGGCTGAGGATCAAGGTCAGCTCTGTTTCCACCACATCTTTCTCCCCAGTTGTAGGCGGCCAAGCTCTCCTTAACACCCTGAGCTTCCTGAATGGAATTCTGCCTGACCAGGTGCCCTCCCAGCAGGTGCTCACAGTGAATCACCTCTGTTATTCTTGATTTCAAGCTGCATCTCTTTGGACAAGTTATCTCAATACACTGGCAAATTGCAATAGTTATGATCATAGTAATCACATCACAAGAATAATCAAATGCTATTGAAACAAAAATGCACCGATTTAAGGCTAGGCTTCAGCTACTGTAATGTGCATTTAAGTTTATGCACATTTATGATTTATGATAGAGATGATGCCCTTTATGATTCCCCGGAGCTGTAATAGACTGCCCCCTCTGCAATCTGGTTTTGTTTGGCAATTTACTTCCCCTTCCCCCACCCTCCATTTTGAGAGGGAGGGAAAGCAACCCACTTGCTGCAATCTGAGCCCCTATACACTAAGGCAAGGCTAACATCATGATGAACCACTAATTGATCATTCCCTTCAATCCGCTTTTTACGGGACAGGACCAGATTGGGTTTGTGTAAACAACCTTCGTGTAGCAATCAGTTCAGCAAGTTGGTCTCTTTATCACTTTCCTGAGGCTGGCTGGATACCACATTTTCTGCCTCATGTCTGCTGGTCTCATTCTGGGGCCAACATGACGGAGAAGAAGGGGGATCCGAACTTCCCTTGACTCCCAAACAAAGAAGTGTTGAAGCCAAAGGATTTTGAGCCCCAGGAGTCTGGGAGGAAAAAAGACAGTCGTGCTTCCAGGGACCCACCGGGACAACCTGACAGGCCATAGGTGCATGATTGAGAACTGGGAGAGATAAAATGAATGGAGGGGAGGGATCCCCTTCCACAGAGAGACAAAGGGAAGAGAAAGAGCCACTGGGGAAGTGTAGGACTGTATCTAGACAAGAGAAAAACCTCGGACCAGAACGAAGAAAGATCCAATCTCTAACTGCGGGACTTTCTCAGGACTGGTACCGGCTGCCCGGATGGTGCACCTGGGGAGGAGGGGAGCCAGCCTCAGGCTCGATGGTAGGTCAGGGGCGCAGGCCACAGTAGGAGAAAGAGATCCCCCTCCGTGGAGTGCTGTGGAACAGGACAAAGCCTGAGGCGCCCACCAGCCAGAGACCATATATTGGGAGGGGAGCTGCACTTCCCCAGTACTGGGGCACCCAGAGCAGAAGTTTGAATCCCAGCCAAGCACCAAGGAAGCAGGGGAGTCAGTGGGGTGAGCCAAACCACCTCATTTATGCCCACAGCACAGTGAGGATGACTTAAACAGAGTGGTTAGGAACACCGGGTCTGTGGAGGATACACTGGGGTGGGGGTGGGGGGGTCACCATTTTTCTCCCCACCACGACCGAGGTGGGGCCTCAGGGATCAGACAGTGGGCCCACAGTGGAGGCGAGACATGCCCACACCAAACCACGCCCCTCGGTGGTAACTGCATATCTACTGGAAAGGGATAGATGCTGAGGAACCAGATGGCCCCTCCTCGAGACTAGCGTTGCTGCATTGCCTAGATTAATTCTTGGACAATTCTTGTTATATAGATATATTCTTCCTTCCTTTTCTCCTTCTTATCTGTTCCCTCCTCTAGTCTAGTTACTCTGGTTGTTGGTTTGTTTAAGCAGATATATTTAATCCATTCTCTTGATACATGTTCCACACCTCCTTCTTTATTCTCCATTCTGCCTCTCTCAATTAAGCCATATAGTTTCTCTATCTGGATAACTTCATTTTCTTTTTCTTTTTCCCCACCTCCTTGTTTATGTTCCTTTCTCTCTCTCTGGATTAGGCTGTGTAGTTTCTCTGGTGAATTTTTTTTTCTTTCTTTTTCCCTGGCCCTGTCATTTCTCTCTTTGTATGGGATAAGGCCTCTCCCATCAGCACTGCCTCCACCCTGTTGTTTACTTGTAACTGGTTATTCTGTTTTTCTGTTTTTCTTTTTTTCGGGGGGGGGGTTGTTTTGTTTTGTGTGTGTGTTTGTGTGTTTTTGCTTTCTGTTTGTCTGTCTGTTTTCCTTTCCAAGGATACTTCAATGAACAAATCAAAGCACACCTGGGGGAGGGTCCAAAACATCACTACAAGTCACAACAACAGAGGGCAAGTAACACTCTCCAAAACACACCTCCTGAAGGGCCTGGCCCTGGACAATGTATGACCCCTCTTTAATATAGTAGTGCTTACAGGTGCAGGGCACATAACAAGCTTTAAAAACACATAAGGGATGGAAAACTAGCCAAAATGATGAAACGGAAGAATTCTCCTCAAAAGAAATTCCAGGAAGAAGTGACAGCTGAAGAATTGATCAAAACAGATATAAACAATATAACTGAAAAAGAATTTAGAATAATAGTCATAAGATTAAATCCCTGGGCTTGAAAAAAGCTTAGAAGACAGCAGAGAATCTTATTGCAGAGATCAAAGAACTAAAAAATAGTCATGATGAATTTAAAAATGCTATAGATGAGGTGCAAAATAAAATAGAGGTGACCACAGTGTGGATGGAAGAGGCAGAGGGGAGAATAGGTGAATTAGAAGATAAAATTATGGAAAAAGAGGAAGTGAGAAAAAGAGATTTAAAAAAATCCAGGATCACAAGGGGAGAATTAGAGAACTAAGTGACTCAATCAAATGGAACAATATCCATATCATAGGACAAGAGACATCACTACAACCATGAAACCTATGGATAACACAATGACTCTAAACTCCTATCTTTCAATAATAACACTGAATATAAATGGGCTCAATGCTCCAATCAAAAGACATAGGGTATCAGAATAGATAAAAAAACAAGACCCATCTATTTTCTGTCTATAAGAGACCCATTTTAGACCTGAGGCACCTTTAGATTGAAAGTGAGTGGGGGGCGCCTGGGTGGCTTGGTCGGTTAAGCGTCTGACTTCTGCTCACGTCATGATCTCACAGTCCGTGAGTTCAAGCCCCACGTCGGGCTCTGTGTTGACAGCTCAGAGCCTGGAGCCTGTTTCAGATTCTGTGTCTCCCTCTTTCTCTGCCCCTCCCCTGTTCAGGCTCTGTCTCTCTCTGTCTCAAAAATAAACATTAAATAAATAAATAAATAAATAAATAAATAAATAAATAAATAAATGAAAGTGAGTGGATGGAGAACCATCTATCATGCTACCAGAAGTCAAAAGAAAGCTGGAGTAGCCATTCTTATATCAGACAAACTAGACTTTAAATTAAAGGCTGTAACAAGAGACGAATAAGGGCATTATATAAGAATAATAGGGTCTATCCAACAGGAAGAGCTAAAAATTATAAATGTCTATGCACTGAATTCAGAAGCACCCAAATATATAAAACAATTAATTACAAGCTTCTGCACAGCAAAGGAAACAACCAACAAAACTAAAAGGCAACCAACGGAATGGGAAAAGATATTTGCAAATGACATATCGGACAAAGGGCTAGTATCCAAAATCTATAAAGAGCTCACCAAACTCCACACCCAAAAAGCAAATAACCCAGTGAAGAAATGGGCAGAAAAGATGAATAGACACTTCTCTAAAGAAGACATCCGGATGGCCAACAGGCACATGAAAAGATGTTCAGCGTCGCTCCTTATCAGGGAAATACAAATCAAAACCACACTCAGGTATCACCTCACGCCAGTCCGAGTGGCCAAAATGAACAAATCAGGAGACTATAGATGCTGGAGAGGATGTGGAGAAACGGGAACCCTCTTGCACTGTTGGTGGGAATGCAAATTGGTGCAGCCGCTCTGGAAAGCAGTGTGGAGGTTCCTCAGAAAATTAAAAATAGACCTACCCTATGACCCAGCAATAGCACTGCTAGGAATTTATCCAAGGGACACAGGAGTACTGATGCATAGGGGCACTTGTACCCCAATGTTCATAGCAGCACTCTCAACAATAGCCAAATTATGGAAAGAGCCTAAATGTCCATCAACTGATGAATGGATAAAGAAATTGTGGTTTATATACACTATGGAATACTACGTGGCAATGAGAAAAAATGAAATATGGCCTTTTGTAGCAACGTGGATGGAACTGGAGAGTGTGATGCTGAGTGAAATAAGCCATACAGAGAAAGACAGATACCATATGGTTTCACTCTTATGTGGATCCTGAGAAACTTAGCGGGAACCCATGGGGGAGGGGAAGGGGGGAAAAAAAAAAAAAGAGGTTAGAGTGGGAGAGAGCCAAAGCATAAAAGACTGTTGAGAACTGAGAGCAAACTGAGGGTTGATGGGGGTGGGAGGGAGGAGAGGGTGGGTGGTGGGTATTGAGGAGGGCACCTTTTGGGATGAGCACTGGGTGTTGTATGGAAACCAATTTGGCAATAAATTTCGTATATAAATAAAAAAAAACAATTAATTACAAATATAAGCAATCTTATTGGTAAGAATGTGGTAATTGCAGGGGACGTTAATACTCCACTTACAACAATGGACAGATCATCTACACAGAAAATCAATAAAGAAACAATGGCCCTGAATGATACACTGGACCAGATGGACTTGACAGATATATTTAGAACTCTACATCCTAAAGCAGCAGAATATACTTTCTCCTCGAGTGCACGTGGAACATTCACCAAGATATATCACATACTGGGTCACAAAACAGTCCTCAAAAATATACAAGAATTGAGATCATACCATGCACACTTTCAGATCACAATGTTATGAAACTTGAAATCAACCACAAGAAAAAGTCTGGAAAACCTCCAAAAGCATGGAGGATAAAGAACATCCTACCGGGGCGCCTGGGTGGCTCGGTAGGTTAAGCGTCCAACTTTGGCTCAGGTCATGATCTCACAGTCCGTGGATTCGAGCCCCACATCGGGCTCTGTGCTGACAGCTCAGAGCCTGGAGCCTGTTTCAGATTCTGTGTCTCCCTCTTTCTCTGACCCTCCCCTGTTCATGCTCTCTGTCTCAAAAATAAATAAATGTTAAAAAAAAAATTAAAAAAAAAAAAAAAGAACATCCTACCAAAGAATGAATGGGTCAACCAGGCAATTAGAGAAGAAATTTAAAAATATATGTAAACAAATGAAAATGAAAACACAATAACCCAAACTCTTTGGGATGCAGCAAAGGAAAGTACATTGCAATCCAGGCCTATCTCAAGAAACAAGAAAAATCCCAAATACAAAGTCTAACAGCACACCAAAAGGAACTAGAAACAGAATAGCAAAGAAATCCTAAACCCAGCAGAAGAAGAGAAATAATAAAGATCAGAGCAGAAATAAATATAGAATCCAAAAAACAAAACAACAACAATAAAAACAGTAGAACAGATTAATGAAACCAAGAGTTGGTTTTTTGAAAAAATAAACAAAATTGATAAACCTCTAGCCAGGCTTCTCAAAAAGAAAAGAGAAAGGATCCAAATAGATAAAATCATGGATTAAAATGGATTTATTACAACCAATCCCTCAGAAATACAAGCAATTATCAGGGAATACTATGAAAAATTATATGCCAACAAACTAGACAACCTGGAAGAAATGAACAAATTCCTAAACACCCACACACTATCAAAACTCAAACAGGAAGAAATAGAAAACTTGAACAGACCCATAACTAGTAAAGAAATTGAGTAAGTCATCAAAAATTTCCCAACAACTAAGAGTCCTGGACCAGATGGCTTCCCTGGGGAATTCTACCAGAAAATTAAAGCAAAGTTAATACCTAGCCTTCTCAAGCTGTTCCAAAAAATAGAAATGGAAGGAAAACTTCTGGACTCATCATATGAAGCCAGCATTACTTTGATTCCCAAACCAGACAGAGAACCCACAAAAAAAGAAGAACTGCAGGCCAATATCCCTGATGAATATGGATGCAAAAATTCTCAACAAGATACTAGCAAATCAAATTCAACAACATATAAAAAGAATTACTCACCATGATCAAGTGGGATTCATTTCTGTGCTGCAGGGCTGGTTCAATATTCGCAAATCAATCAATGTGATACATCACATTAATAAAAGAAAGGATAAGAACCATATGATCCTGTCAATAGATGCAGAAAAAACATTTGACAAAATACAGCATCCTTTCTTAATAAAAACCCTCAAGAAACTCATGATAGAAGGAACATACTCAAACATCATAAAAGCCATATATGAAAAGCCCATAGCTAATATCATCCTCCATGGGGAAAAACTGAGAGCTTTCTCCCTGAGATCAGGAACACGACAGGGATGTTCACCCTCCCCACTGTTGTTTAACAGTGTTGGAAGTCCTAGCATCAGCAATCAGACAAAAGAATAAAATAAAAGGCATCAAAATTGGCAAAGAAGAAGTCAAACTTTCACTCTTTGCAGACGACATGACACTCGACGTGGAAAACCCAAAGTCTCTACCAAAACCAGCATTCTTCTCAAAGCTCAAACAAACAATCCTAAAATTTGTATGGAACCACAAAAGACCTCGAATAGTCAAAGTAATACTGAAGAAGAAAACCAAAGTGGGAGGCATCACAATCCCAGACTTTAGCCACTACTACAAAGTTGTAATCATCAAGAAAGTACAGTATTGACACAAAAACAGACACATAGGCCAATAAAATAGAATAGACAACTCAGAATTGGACCCACAAATGTTATGGCCAACTAATCTTTGACAAAGCAGGAAAGAGTATCCAATGGAAAAAAAACAGTCTCTTTAGCAAATGATGCTGGGGAACTGGATAGCAACATGTAGAAGAATGAACCTAGGCCACTTTCTTACACCATTCACAAAAACAAACTCAAAATGGACAAAAGACCTAAATGTGAGACAGGAAACCATCAAAACCCAAGAGGAGAAAGCAGGCAACAACCTCTGACCTCAGCCGCAGCAATTTCTTAATCAACACATCTCCAAAGGCAAGGGAATTCAAAGCAAAAATGAACTATTGAGACCTCATCAACATAAAAATCTTCTGCATTGCAAAGGAAACAATCAACAAAACTAAAAGACAACCGACAGAATGGGAAAAGATATTTGCAAGTGACATATCAGATAAAGGGCTACTATCCAAAATCTATAAAGAACTCACCAAACTCTATACCCGAAAAACAAATAATCCAGCGAAGAAATGGGCAGAAGACATTAATAGACACTTTTCTAAAGAAGACATCCAAATGGCCAACAGACACATAAAACGATGCTCAATGTCATTCATCATTAGAGAAACACAAATCAAAGCCACACTGAGATACCACCTCACACCAGAGTGGCTAAAATGAACAAATCAGAAGATTATAGATGCTGGAGAAGATGTGGAGAAATGGGAACCCTCTTACACTGTTGGTGGGAATGCAAACTGGTGCAGCCACTCTGGAAAATAGTGTGGAGATTCCTCAAAAAAATTAAAAGTAGAACTACCCTACGACCCAGCAATAGCACTGGTAGGAATCTACCCAAGGGATACAGGAATGCTGATGCATAGGGTAACATTACTCCCAATGTTTATAGCAGCACTTTCAACAATAGCCAAATTATGGAAAGAACATAAATGTCCATAAACTGATGAATTGATAAAGAAGAGATGGTTTATCTATACCACGGAATACTACTTGGCAATGAGAAAGAATAAAATCATCCCATATGCAGCAATGTGGATGGCACTGGAGGGTATTATGCTAAGTGAAATAAGTCAGTCAGAGAAAGACAGATATCATATGTTTTCATTCATATGTGGATGGTGAGAAACTTAACAGAAGAATGTAAGGGAAGGGGGGAAAATCACTACAGAGAGGGAGGGAGGCAAACCATAATAGACTCTTAAATACAGAGAACCAACTGAGGGTTGATGGGGGTTGGGGGAGAGGGGAAAGTGGGTAATGGGCACTGAGAAGGGCACTTGTTGGGATGAGCACTGGGTGTTGTATGTAAGGAATGAATCACAGGAATCTTACCCCCAAAACCAAGAGCACACTGTGTACACTGTATGTTAGCCAACTTGACAATAAATTGTATTTAAAAATAGATAAAATATATTAAATATGTGAATAAAAATATTAAAGATAGATGATATATCGATGATAGATAGATAAAAATAATAAATAAGTAAAAAGCACAGGAAGGAGACTTTGGTTCCGGATGCAGATTTCGTTCTAGATTGCTATATATTAGGTTGCTTGTGTGACCTTCAGACAAGTCACTTTACCTCTCTGGACTTAAGTTTCTTCCCTTGCAACAGATCATGAGTTTTGTCATATGTAATGTGAGCAATGTGCCTTACACATGTGTGGTTACACATTAGAACATTTGAGGAGAGTTTTTTTTTTTTTTAATCAGATGTCCAGGCCTCTACCCAGGCCAATTAAATCAGAATCTCTGGAAAGTGGATCCCAGGCATAGATGTTTTTTAAAGTTCCCCCGTGTGGTTTTTTTTTTTAATGTTTATTTATTTATTTTGAAAGAGAAAAAGAGTGTGAGTGCAGCGCTTAGACAGAGGAGTGACAGAAAGAGATGGTGAGAGAGAAATCGAGAGAGAGAGAGAGAGAGAGAGAGAGAATATGAATCCCAAGCAGGCTCCATACTGTCAGCACAAAGCATAACTCAGGGCCTGAACCCATGAACCGTGAGATCATGACCTGAGCCAAAACCAAGCGTCAGAAGCTTAACAGATTGAGCTACCCAGGAACCCTCCCTCCATATGATTTTAATGTGCAGCCAAGTTAAAAACCCAATGAACTAGGTGATTTTTAAGAGTTCTTCCAGGTTTAAGATTCAAAGTACCAGACACTTGATAGAACAAGATAAAGTAGATAGCCCATTATTTGAATTGAAAGGGGTCAGTGAATATAGTGTGATGCAAATAAAAGTTATGCACTCGTGATTTGGGGCAACCATTTGAAAAGCTGAGCCCAATGTGGTGAAAAGATATACGAATCTAGACAAAGATCATGGGATTGACCAATAAACCTAGAGATCAGCACCCTGGGAGATTTGCTGCATTTGTTAATCAATAAATATTTAGTGAGCACTATAGGCCAACTGCTGCCAAACTCTATAGTTGAAACACAGGCAAAATGGGACATGTCCACACTACCAGCAGAGACACTAATCATTTCTCTGTAGGCATCATGAAACGCCTCATGGAGGAGGTAGCATTTGAATGAAACCTTAAGAATGGCTGGAAGTATATGCACACGTGGAACTCAGGTTGGGGGTGGGAAGCACATTGGAGACGGGAGAAAGAGGGTAAACAAAGAAACAAAGCTCCATGCTTCACACTAAGCGAAACTGAACTCTGTGCTTCTCCAAACACAGCTCTTTCGCATCGCCATACCTTTAATCAAGGTATTCTTCCTGCCTCTGACATCTCTCCTCTTTTTACGTGGACAAGTCCTGTCATTTCTAAAGAGCCAGCTGAGAGTAACTTCCTCTAGGATACCATCACTGAGGCACCAGGTCTGTCTCCCAGTACTTCCCCATGTTTGCCTCCGTCGTGAGTCTTACACATAATAGCCCCCATCGTGCTGTGAGCTCTTCAAGGGCAGGAATGTCCCACATGTTCATACTCATTCACGGTCTGGTTTCCATTGTCTATCACATGTCCTGGCTCTTATAGGTCTTTGGTAAGTATTTATTTAGTTGGTCTAAGAAAATAGTCTTTTTAAGAAGATAGATTTTATCATTCTTTAGCTCAAATTTTTTTTTAATGATTTCTTGTTTACTTTTAATAAAATCCAGACTCTTTACTGGGGTCTACAAAGTCCTAGATGATTTGGACCCACATGTTTTTCTAACCTTTAATCTTTCCTTCTTTTTCACTACGTACATAAAACAAACTTGAAAGTCTTGAGGCACAAGTAAATTAACTACCCGCCAGGACAAAACTTAACTCTTCTTACAAGGAAAATGAAGAAATACAGATAATCACACTGTGGCATCCAGCATACAATCAAAACTTTCTAGTTATGTGAAAAAGCATGAAAATGTGACCCAAATCCAAGAGAGAAATAAGTCAATAGGAACAGATACAGAAATGAAAGGGATGATGGGATTAGCAGAAAGGGTTTTAAACTAGCCATTAGAGGGGCGCCTGGGTGGCTCAGTCGGTTAAGCTTCTGACTTGGGCGCAGGTGATCTGACAGCTTGTGAGTTTGATCCCCGTGTCAGGCTCTGTGCTGACAGCTCAGAGCCTGGAGCCTGCTTTGGATTCTGTGTCTCCTTCTCTCTCTGCCCCTCCCCTGTTTGCACTCTGTCTCTCTCAAAAATAAACAAACATTAAAAAAAAAAAATTTGGGGGGGGGGGCGCCTGGGTGGCGCAGTCGGTTAAGCATCCAACTTCAGCTCAGGTCACAATCTCGAGGTCCGTGAGTTCGAGCCCCGCGTCGGGCTCTGGGCTGATGGCTCAGGGCCTGGAGCCTGTTTCCGATTCTGTGTCTCCCTCTCTCTCTGCCCCTCCCCCCTTCATGCTCTGTCTCTCTCTGTCTCAAAAATAAATAAACGTTAAAAAAAAAATTTTTTTTTAATTTTTTTTGAATAGCCATTAGAAGAGATAAAATAACATAACTAAAAAAAATCTCAGTTAATCTCAAATAATGCAGGAAAGGAGGAAAAAGGAACGAAGAACAGATGGCCCAAATGGAAAACAAAAAGCAAGATGGGAGACTCGATCCCAGTTAAAGGTAAATAAACACTCCAATTAAAAGACAAAGATTGGGGCTCCTGGGTAGCTTAGTTGATTGGCCGTTGGACTTCGGCTCAGTTCATTATCTCACAGTTTGTGAGTTCAAGCCCCACATCAGGCTCTGGGTTGATAGCTCAGAGCCTAGAGCCTGCCTCAGATTCTGGGTCTTCCTCTCTCTTTGCCCCTTCCCCACTAGCACTCTGTTTCTCTCTCTCTCTCTCTCTTAAAAATAAACATTTTAGGGGCGCCTGGGTGGCGCAGTCGGTTGAGCGTCAGACTTCAGCCAGGTCACAATCTCGCGGTCCGTGAGTTCGAGCCCCGCGTCGGGCTCTGGGCTGATGGCTCAGAGCCTGGAGCCTGTTTCCGATTCTGTGTCTCCCTCTCTCTCTGCCCCTCCCCCGTTCAGGCTCTGTCTCTCTCTGTCCCAAAAATAAAATAAAAAGTTGAAAAAAAAAATTTTAAAAAAAAATAAATAAATAAATAAACATTTTTAAAAAAATTTTTTAAAGACAAAGATTGTCTGGCTGGATAAAAGCAAAACTGAAAATAATCACATGGGAAATGGCAAATGTCCAGTTGGACCAAGTCATCAGGTGTGAAAAGTTAAGTAATGGGAGATAAGACTGGAAAGTCTGACTGAAGCCAAATTATGTTGGGTCATAGATGTCAAACCCTATACTTATTTCAGGTGCTTGTGTCTTCTGTGTGCAAATAAATAGTCCACCCCATAAAATGGAATGACTTTCTGGAAGAACAGGTATAAAGCTGACTTATTTTCCAGAATGTTTTAGTTCATAAGAAAAGCAAAGCTTTCTCCCTTCTGATTCTTACCTTCCTCGTGAGGAAACAAGGTGGCCATGGTCATGCATCAGCTGCCCAAGCCATCAATGCATAAATAAGCCAGGTGACAAACAAAACATCAACCTTTAAGCTACATACTATGATCTTTCTTTTAAAAGTGAAAATGTACTTGGACACTGGAGAAAGTAATAAGTTTAGTCTTTTCTTGTCATTAAATCAATAAAGAAATTAAAGAAAACATTACTCAAAACTGT
Organism: Herpailurus yagouaroundi; assembly: GCF_014898765.1. NCBI lineage: Eukaryota > Metazoa > Chordata > Mammalia > Carnivora > Felidae > Herpailurus > Herpailurus yagouaroundi. The sequence continues at coordinate 47,581,761 of NW_024412404.1, forward strand.
GGTTCTTGGAAGATATCGCTTTTTTTTTTATTATTGTCATTATTATTATTGTTATTTCATTTTTCAGTGGCCACTGAGTATAAAAGTTCCTGGAGTTAAAGGCATAGCAAGATATAGAAAAGATATTGCTTTTGCCTGAGTTTCATGAAGCTGATATCAATCTTTTATTTCATAAACGTCAGGCTGGTTATTGCATTAAACGTAGGCTTTGGTGCATTAAAAGTGGCAGTGACAGGAATACAAATAAGAGAATCCCCAAGGATACTAAGCAGGGGCCTGGGGAAGGACTGGCTTCCCTCCAACACCCAGAGAATGATATTCAGGAAAGGTCACGCAGCAGCCAGACTTTGGAGATAAATCTAAGCTCAACTGACTCCATGAATAACTCAGAGGTACAGTTTTTGCCATTGTTTTTTTCTCAGCCAGAAGAGAAAAGACAAAGGATGTGACTGAGCCTCAGAGGGAGGTCTGGATGTGGAGAGGTCTAAAAAGGCCCGGACTTGCCTCAGAAGATCTGGAGTTTACCTCCCAATTCAGCCGCCCCCAATAGCGCCCTCTGGAGGCCTCAGTTAGATCTGCAAGATAACAGCATTTTTGAGCACTCTTTCTAAAAGTCCTTTCTGGCTTGAAATTTTAAGGACCTAGTACATACCTATAGGGAGCAATCAGTGACATCTGGAAAATACTCTCCAAATACCAGTTGTCCTGATGCCAATCACAACCTTGAGAGGAACGAAGGGTAGAGCTGAGTAAAGCGAGTTTTACCTAAACTGATGGACGAGCAGTTAGCTAACCAACTGATAGCTCTGGTCCTAGGTCACAGGTCCTCTGGCTTCCAACAACATGTGCTCTATCCTATCCGTCACTGCCTTTCAACAAATAGAATATAAGGCTTGTTTAAAGGGTACGTTCAGGCAAAACGGGGAAACAGTGCTTTTGAGCTCTTCAGGAAGAATTTGGATCTGGGATCAAACAATAAAATGGAATGGGGTTGTCCATCAGATCAGGATTAAGAATGGAGTTTGCCTACTTCGGAGTATATACTCAAAAGAATTGAAAACATGTCTTCAAACAAATCTTTGAACACAGATGCCATTAGTGCCAGGGGATAAGAACTTTAGGCAGTACATCTGGATAATTTCTCCATTGGCAAACTCTTGACTTCCAAAGTCCCAAGTGCCTACTCTTGCCTTTCCTCATTACTATTCCCTTCAGGTACCTCATACCCTGGTCAGACCACAGGACAATTTTTCCTGCCCTACACTTTCCTGAAATTATATCCCTGCTCACACTATTCCCTCGGTCTGTATTGGATTCTATGCCTTCATCTAAACATATCTCCACAATTCTGAGAGGCATTGTCTGATGCTTCCAGATGGAAGGGCGTCTCTCCCTTTCTCGTCTGTGTACTTTCCTTCTTTCCTATAATTATTCCTGAACTTGGCTCAACTCCCCTCTTAAACAGTACATTCCTTTAAGGCTAGAGGAATGTAGATTGTCACAGCACATGGACTTAGGGACTCAAACCAATCTTATCTTGATCTTTACAGTGCCAAGAGTACTTAACTGCCATCTCACTTTGGATATTAAACAGCAAATGCACGATAATATTTGTTGAGTGTTATTTCTTTACTTATTCATTTTATTTTAAAGCCACTTCAACATTAAAGCTCTTTTTCAATATTTATTCATTAATTTATTTTACAACTCGCTTTTGAAGTAATATTATGTAATACCAAAACAAATTTACAAAATAGCCATAGACTTCTATGAATATTTTTAGGGAATTTTCTTCTACAATTTTCTAAGGAAAAAAAGGAGGTACTAAAGATCAAGACTCAGGATCTCTTTCCCAAATCACCAGGAGAACCTTAGCCTTCAAGAATGTTCCTTGTGACAGGTTTTTAAAGCTCCCAGACGAAAACATGCTGAACTGAAAGGAAATACTTTCTTTTCATTGCTTTAAACCCTTATTCACTTGACTACTAAAACACATACCTAATCATAGCACATATTTAAAGTCATGAAATATTTTCAGTGCACTGCCTGAGGCAAATGATGTATTGTATATTCATCCCACAGTTCAGTAAATTCTGGATACAAAGACGTAAACCGGTGCTCTCAAGTGATCGTGTCAGCGCAAACAAACTTCCCTTAAAAAACAGTTCTTCCTCTCCAGAATTTGATTTTCTTTCTGAAAGATGGTATTCTTTAGATATGTCTCAGGTGACATACATAAATCTAGGCTACAGATCTTTCCTACAGTCATCAAAGTACATTCTGCCCTGTGACCGAATCACTTCCGCACAGGTGAGGCTCTTTCTGCTGTTCCTTGCAGGTTAGAGCTGCCCCCTAAAAGCCTTACGTCCAAGTAGGCATTTGCTAAAGGAAATAAAAATTCTCCATTGAATTTGCCAGAGTTCTGATCAACCCCCCACCACTGTTTTGATGTCTCTCCGGAAGTGCTGGCTACCTCAGGGAGTTAGCGGGTAGCAGACATGAATCACAATGTGGCGTGCCAAGCGCCTCTCTTTGTCAGAGACTGAGAAACTGGTTTAGGAACCTCTGTATTTTATCCATTTGCTTCTGTAAATCCTGTGGTCTCTGCAACTTTGCCTTTTCCAGCAATTCTACCACCAGTATCTTTAGGGCTTTTTGTCCCTCTCTCACATTGTACAGTAGACCACTAGAATGAATGGAAGATTATTTGTGAAACTCTGTTACCATGTGTGAGGTACTGCGCTAGATGCCTAGAGATTAAATCGCGAAAACAAATATGGCCGCTTACATGGTGGACCTCACAGTCTAGTGGGTGAAGACAGACTGTCAGTCAAATCATGACACAATAAATGGCTTACAGATGCCGTAAGCGCTACATAGAACAGCATGTACTGTTGAGGTGGTAAGAGGGTTTAAAGGAGGCTCTGAGCTGTTCAGGAAGGACAGGGATCACTTCCGCGAGATAGTGAAGCACTAGCTGAGAACTGACTTGTGAGTGGGAACTGACAGTGGAGGTGAGCATTCCAGGCAGAGCTAGTGGCATGTGCAAACGGCCTGTGGGAAGGAGTCTGGAAGTTATGAGGGGCTGAAAGTCAGGTTGTAGGGCTAGAGCAAAGAGAGTTAGAGAGCAGGGAGAGAGAGAGACCTAGAGAGGAAGGACCATGTCAAGTCATACAGGCCCTTAGCTCTACATTCCAGGGTCCTTATTCTATGAGTCTCAGAAGTCAAAGGAGAATTTTAAGCAGAGGGTTGACCTAATTGGATTTGGGTTTCAAAACCAGTGTGAAAATTACTGATACAAAAGGAGGAGAGGGCAGCAAATGGAGGGGGAAGAAATAGTAACCAGCAGATTAATATTAACAATGTTTTCATTAGTGAGCCTTTGCTGTGTCCCACTCTCAGTCCTAAATTGACCATCTAGTCTTAGAGAAGCAATCCATTTGAAGTCATCTCCAAGTAGATCCTTGACAACCCAACTGCCGTATTAACTTTCCGGCCTTCAGAGGTACTAATGGAGGGGAGAAAGAGCATCCTCTGTGGCCCGCTCCTAGAAAGTGTGGTGCACCTGCTGCACTAACTCACTCGGTTTCAGCATGAGATGAGCTCAGAGGCCACCTGAGTATGCAGTTCCCTGGGCCTCTGGTAACTACAGTGTCACTGTGCAGCCAGCTCCAAACCGCATTCCTGTCCCGGAAGGCCATGACTGAGTGAGGACCTCAGTCGCATGCCACCTCACTCTTGCAGGAATTCTGAGCATGTGGCTTTAAGTTATAGGTCCATCACATTACTTTTGTATGTGAACCAATCCCTCTCTTTGCTTTCCCTCTAGGGTGTTTTTAATGACAATGATTCCTCACTATAGCCTTGAGCTTAATACATAATAGGGGACTGTCTGACAAGTGAGGAAGCTTTTTTCCTTTTTTTTTTTTTTTTTTTTTTTTTTGACAGAGAGAGAGAGGGAGAGAAGGAGAATCCCAAGCAGGCTTCATGCCATCAGCACAGAGCCCAGTGAGGGGCTCCATCTCACAAACCTCAATATCATGACCTGAACCGATATCAAGAGTCAGACGCTTAACCCACTGCACCACCCAGGTGCCCCAAGGAAGCTTTTTAAATGAGAACCCCAACAACTTGTGCACTTAATCATCTTTATGCGGATGATACAACTAAATTTGGGACTACTGTTTATTTAGAAAGACTCCTTAAATATCAAAGACATTCTACCTGACGTCCTGAACCTTTATCGTCAATCCTATCTTCCTAATGAAACTAAATAGTCTGGTCCTGGCGGGCTCACTGATTGTCAAACCTGCTATGTCCACAAACCCAAGAGTGACTCTATAGATGTCCCCTTGTCCTTTCCCTTGGTTGAAATTCCACCAGTCATCAGGGTCCATATTTCTAACAATACCTCTTCTGTTGAGCTCTTCCTGATTACTGCCCCTGAAGAGGCCATGATAGCTTTCTTCTCTAAATCTTCCAAAGCTTCAACAATGACCATCTACTGCCTGCTGGTGGTGTTTGCAGAGTGCGCTCCATGCGTTGAATGTAACTGACATGCAGATGGTCCCCAAGAGCCCCAAACTTAATCCCAGTCCTCCCAAGGCTGTCTCAGCAATGCAGGGAAATATGTTTCTCATTTTTGAGCTACTGTTTCCATCAGCAAGGCTGGGTCTTCTTGTTGCCAAGATAATCATAAACAAACCTACAAAAATGGTTTGCAATCCCATACATGTAAATGTGTGAAAATCACTGACGAGAGTAACGGGTATGTATCTGCTACTGTATCCTGAAAACTTACTTATATAGGTAAGCAGCTCTTTGCTTTTCCTACAGAACTTTGTACTGCTAAGGAATTGGGGCCACTCTGATCCTTGTACTCATAGTACCCGGAGCTATGTCTGGTTGATAGAAGCCCCACAAATATTTGTGATTCTGGTATGTTTTGCCACCATGATGAAAGTACTACATTATAACAGTGTTATCCCTTCCCAGACATATTTCCATTTTAAAAAGGACACCTGCAGAAAATAAAGCTTGTCCTACATCTTTAATAAAGTTGGCTGCTGCTTCTTTGAACCACAGCTATGGGATGGCCCACTCACCTCTCAGAAGATTCTCTGCTCTCCCAGCTCTATTTTGAGTTTGCCAACAGCAGGGACAGAGTCGTGCCTGCATCTGTCAGTCACCTGGCACAGAAGTGAGCAGACAGAAAGAATACAGTAAAGATTTAGTATTTCTGACCATATTATGTGCACAATCTCATAATTGTGGGAGAGAGTACATGGCATTGCCTCTTCCAATCCCAGCTCCAGGAATGGACACTACTGAGCACCAGGCTATCCTATGCCGGAACATTCTCACCCACACTGAAGAAGACACGTCCAGGTCTTCCAAAAGGGCCAGAACTAAGCAGTCAAAAGAGGATCAATAAAACAAGGATTTGGCTCTGTTACTTGTGAACTTGACTTTTTTTACCTACATCATCACCAAGAGATGGTCAGCCCACTAAACCTGAATGCCCTCTTTATCCTGTCAAGGAAAAAGTCCATCTTTGACAGCCCTGCCTGTAGAAATTCATCCTGATACTGAGCCTGTCTTCATGTAACTTCCTACTATTGGAGGAAAAATTAGGTCCTCAATGACAGGGATTTTTGTCTTTTTTTTCTTTGTTTAATTCTTAGTTAACATACAGTGTAGTCTTGGCTTCAGGAGTAGAACCCAGTGCTCATCCCAACAAGTGCCCTCCATAATGCCCATCACACTTTTAGCCCATTCCCCACCTACCTCTCCCCTCCAGCAACCCTCAGTTTGTTCTCTTTTATAAGTGTCTCTTATGGTTTGCCTCCCTCTCTGTTTTTTATCTTATTTTTCCTTCCCTTCTCTTCTGTTATCTGTTGTCTTTTTCAAATTCCACCTATGAGTGAAATCATGTGATATCTATCTTTCTCTGACTGGCTTATTTTGCTAAGCAAATACCCTCTAGTTCCATCCATATTGTTGTAAGTGACAGGATTTCATTCTTTTTCATCACCAAGTAGTATTCCAGTGTGTGTGTGTGTGTGTGTGTGTGTGTGTGTGTGTGTGTATTTACATATAGGTATATATATGTTTATATACATATATGTATGTATGTATATATAATGTATATATATACATATAAAGAGAGAGAAGATATATATATATATATATATATGTATTTAGATATATATATAAAACCCCAGTGTCTAGAACAGAGCCTGGCACAGAGTAGCACTCAATATTTTCAAATGAATGAATGAATGAATAAGTCCTCACTCTGCTTCTCAGAGCCACATGGAATAAGTCTCCCTCCTTCCACATACCATCTTTTTAGACAATGAAGCCCCTCACCTTTCTGCTAAAATTTCTCCAAGACAAATTTCCACACTGCTTCACTATCCTGGTCAGTCTTCTCTGACCACTAAATCAAAGTGCTCAACAGGCTGGCTCAAGGTGGCTTTATCTCTCTAACAAGACTATAGATCCTGTGAGAATGGGGTCACGGTCACAATTAGGTATATAATATGCATTATGCTCACACAGCTTGATAGAGCACCTTGCATCACAGCATACAGTAAGCGTTCAATAAATGCTGATGAATGAAGCTGTTAGCCTCCCTTTAGGTTGGTAGTGCTCATCTGGATTTCCATGGCAAGTTCTCTTGCTTCTTCTTCTTTTCTGTTTTGTCTGTCTTTTCTCCGTAGCATTCACTCTCAATGAACTCCTCCCTCCTAGGACTGATTGGGGCTTATCATTTATTAGGAAATCAACAACAAAACACACTAACTGGGGCACCTGGGTGACTCAGTCAGTTAAGCATTCAACTCTTGATTTCAGCTCAGGTCACAATCTCGCAGTTCACGAATCCAAGCCCTGCATCAGTCTCTGTGCTGACAGCACAGAGCCTGCTTGGGATTCTCTCTCTCTCTCTCTCTCTCTCTCTCTCTCTGCCCCTCCCCTGCTTGTGCTCTCCCTTTCTCAAAATAAATAAAATAAACTTTAAAAAGCCACACACTATAAAGTGGAAAAGTACCCTCTTAACCAAGGTTATTCTTCTCCCTACCCCCACCCCATGCACACGCATAATTCTTCAACGTGTACAGTAGGCGGTAAGAGCCATGGGAGAGAATTAGAATGATCAGGAATGATCAGTGAGACAAAGGCAGAGACTGGAAGAGCATGGATTCCCTCATTCACGAGTTAAGTGAAATCTTTGACACATGTTCTCTTTACATTTGTAAGAAAGTCTTGGCTTCATTTTTATAAATATATCCCTTAACACTTTCTAGAAGTATAGGAGCATAATTGATTAAATAGAGTGATATCCCATGTTTTTAATTAACACAGACTTAGCTTGCTTTGGGAGGTGACTTGGGCCATCATCGAGCGCTGTGGGCCCGGCCCCTGGCGAGGCGAGCATGCGACATTCCTCAAAGAAGGGAAACAGCTTGAGGCTCTGGAGTTGCACCCTAAGCGAGACTGAGCACATATGAACATCCAGGCACTCAGTCTCACTGTGTCACTCTCCCTCCTGCTGTCCTGTTGGCATGAGAAAACTGAAGCTCAGGTGACTTTCCCAAAGCCACTCGATCAGCAATTAGGAGATCCAGGATTTAAACCTAAGTACATGGCTCTGCTATCACAGCCTGTGATCTCAGTCACTAGACCGTGCGAAAGACAGGAACCAGAGACTCAGAGTTCCTGCCACTGGGACAGGAATTGTCCCTCAGACCGGTGACGAAACAGATACAACTTGCCCCTTGCCCCAGGTCCCTGTCTACTGCTATTTAATCCGCATGCTTCCCAGCCTTCGAGCCTCTGTGCAAATCGCTGCTTCTTGGGAGCCTCCCCCTGTCACTCACAAGGCTGAGCCCTTCCTGCTGTGCAGCCTCAGAGAAGTTGCCAGTTCTCCGGTGGCACTGCCTTAATCTGCCCCATTTTGTGTGCTGTGCTGCTCGGAGAATGTTCCTGGGTCATCTTCACATGTGTGTGCACATACGCCCACTCTCACCCCCAAGTCAGCTTTATGTTCATGGCTGCAGAGAAGGAGACTTGGCTGGTTTTCGCAGCGCCCACCTCGAAGCCTGCACACAGTGCCACTGAGTAGCTCCCGTCCTGTTCAGGCTGAGGGAGACTGCCAAGGCTACTGACAGCCGGCCGGAGACAAGAAGACACAGGAACGGTGGCAGGTAACCTGGTGTGAACAAATTACGTTCAGACAAAATACAGAGTAGAGAGTGGAGCAGCCTCTGGAGAGGTGTAGACGAAGTTCTAGAGAATCCTTCCAATTTGGGGTGTAGGAAAAAATAAGGGTGGGCTAGAAGGAGAAGGTGACGTTTCCCTTGGGCTTTGATGAATGGTAGAAGTTGGGGATGTGGGAGAGGATGGGAGTTCCAGATGGGTAGCAAGGGCAAAAGCCCTGAGGTGAGTGACCCCAGGGAGGACACAAGGGAGAAAGAACAAATCCATTCAGTGCCTCATCTGGTGCAGGAAGGGTGCAGCAGGGGAATGAAGTTGGTTAGGTGGGTGGGGTCCAGATGGGGGATGGCAGTGTTTGAACCACAAGACTGGCATTTGAGATCTAGTCTGTGGATAGTAGGGAGTCATAGGAGGTTTTAGAGCAGGGGAGTGGTGCAATCACAAATGGGCTTCAGAAAATATTCAGCTGTAATTCACATGGAAAGTGTATTGGAAACAGAAGAGACTTATGGCAGAGATACCAGTATGAGAGGTCACAACAAAATGAACAAAGTTCTGAAACAACTGCGGCAGCAGTGTGGGAAGGGAAAGAGAGGGTTGTGAGGGCCCTGGGAGGTAGAACGAATGAAATTCCACACAGAGGGCATCAGAGAGGACACCTGGGGAGCTGAGAATAGTAACATTTACTGGATGTTTACAGGCTCCGTGCTGAGCAACGATGCACATCTTAGCCCTAGAGATCCTCACACCCACCCCAGGAAGTGGGCATCCCCATTTTACAGGTGTGGTCACTGAGGCACCAAGAAGTTAAACAACTTGCCACACACACACACAGCTGGCAAGTGGCAGCGCTGGGGAGTTGAACCAGACCATCGTGGCCACAGCTCACACCCCTCATCACAAGACTGGGCTGAATCACAGAATTCCAGCAGGTTATGGCAGAAAAGCAGGAAGAGCCTAAGAAGGTGCCTGCCGAGAAAGCACTGGAGAGCAAGATGGAGACAATGGCGAGGGGGGGGTGTCCAGGGGCAAAGGGGGAGGAGGGTCTCAGAAGGGAGCACTCCTCACTGACCACTCACTCTGTGCTGCAGCCAAGCCAAGTACTTTTTTTAAATTAAGTTTTTAATTTTAATTCCAGTATAATTAATGTGCAGTGTTACATTTGTTTCAGGTGTGCAATATAGTCATTCAACGGTCCTATACCTTACTCAGTGCTCATCATGATGAGTATACTCTTAATCCCCTTCACCTATTTCAACTAACCCCCCCCCCTCCACCTCCCCTTTGGTAACCATCAGTTTGTTCTCTATATTTGTGAGTCTGTTTCTTGGTTTGTCTCTTCCTCGCTTTTTTTTCCCCCTTTGCTCATTTGTTTTCTTTCTTAAATTCCACATGAGTGAGATCATATGGTATTTGTCTTTCTCTGACTTATTTCTCTTAGCACCATACTCTCTAGCTCCATCCATGTCATTGCAGATGGCAAGATTTCATTCTTTTTTATAGGTGAGTAGTATCCCATTGTGTGTGTGTGTGTGTATATATATATATATATATATATACACACACACCACATGTTCTTTACCGGTTCATCAGTCAACGGACACTTGGGCTACTCCCATAATTTGGCTATTGCAAATAATGCTGCAATAAACACAGTGGTGCATGTATCTCTTCAAATTACTGTTTTTTGTACTTGTTAGGTAAATGCTAGTAGTACAATTCCTGGACAGTAGGGTAGTTCTACTTTTAACTTTTTCAGGAATGCCAGACACTTTGGGAGCACCTAGGGTGGCTCAGTCAGATGAGCATCTGACTTCGGCTCAGGTCATGATCTCATGGTTCGTGCCTCACATCTGGCTCACTGCTGTCAGCCTATCAGTGCAGAGCCCGCTTCTGATCCTCTGCCCCTCTCTCTCTCTCTGTCCCTCCCCCCACTTGCACCCTCTCCCTCAAAAAATAAATTAGGGGTGCCTGGGTGGCTCAGTTGGTTAAGCATCTGACTTCAGCTCAGGTCATCATCTCGCGGTTCACGAGTGGAGCCCCACGTCAGGCTCTGTGCTGACAGCTTAGAGCCTGGAGCCTGCTTTGGACTCTGTGCCTTTCTCTCTCTCTCTCTCTCTCTCTCTCTCTCTCTCTCTCTTTCTCTTTGCCCCTCCCCTGATCACACTCTGTCTCTCTCTCTCTCAAAAAAATAAATGTTAAAAAAATTTAAAAAAGAAAAAAAGAAGAAACAGAAGCCCAGAGCTTGTGCATGAGGTTCTAGGATTCAACCCAGGTCTGTTTAAAAAAATAAATAAAGGGGGCGCCTGGGTGGCGCAGTCGGTTAGGCGTCCGACTTCATTCAGCCAGGTCACGATCTCGCGGTCCGTGAGTTCGAGCCCCGCATCGGGCTCTGGGCTGATGGCTCGGAGCCTGGAGCCTGTTTCCGATTCTGTGTCTCCCTCTCTCTCTGCCCCTCCCCCGTTCATGCTCTGTCTCTCTCTGTCCCAAAAATAAATAAACGTTGAAAAAAAAAATTAAAAAAAAAATAAATAAATAAAGACATTAACTCAGGTCTTTTTGTCATCAAAGCCAGAATTCTTACCCATCCTTTGCCAAAATGGACACAAGAATTCACACAAATGAGAAAAAAGAAGAGGCCACTGTCTATGGCTGCTAAGAGGCGGTACAACCATACAGCTCCCAATCCAAACCAAACACTTCTCTCAGGAACTAACACTATTAGTAATCACACTGGCAGAACCAGTGGAAGACGGGGCCATCCCAGGCAACCTAGCAAGTGTACATCCTGCTGAAAGGACCCTGGCTGCATTACATGCCATGAAATAATTGAAATAAACGAGATAAAAATAAAATAAAATGGCGCTGAGGACGGGGCCGGACAACCATGAGTGGGAGGGAAATAGGACATGAGGAAGTAGAGAAAATGAATGTGGAGTCAATGTTTTCACAAAGTCTGAAGATGCTGACTATCTCTAGAGAGGCAGTGAGACCGGCCCCGCCCTGAGTAGGGACGGTTCTTTGTAAATAGCTGTTTCATTAATCGAAACCGGGGAAGGGGTTGTTTTTTCGGGAGGAAAAAAATATTGAGTAGATTTGTAGTCAAAAGGAAAAGGCCCTACAGGGGGGAAAAAAATTTTTTTTAATGCAAATACAAGAGGAAGTAATGAGATAAATCAGATTGGAGAGCCCAAGGGTCCAAGTGGGAGAAGAGCTTGCCTTGAAAGGGAGGAGAACTTTCTTCTCCAGAGAAGTAATCAAATGAAGCTGTGATGAGCAGAAGACTCATGGGGCAGAAGTTGCTCATCAGCAGAGGGAACTCAGGAGCCTCAGGTGAGGACAGGATACCAGCAACATCCTTTCCACAGGTCACCTAACAAGTATCCCGGAGCAGGGCCCCTAAAGTCGCCAGCACACTTCCTAAAAGGGAAGAGGTCACTAAAGGACTAAGATGCCTGAGGCAGGGACGGGTCTCCAAGCTAAGCCTCAGGGGCCCCAGTCCCAGTTTGACCACTGACTTGCTTGGTCACCCAGAACAGGTGCTTCCCCTCTCAGGGGCTCGGTTGGTCTCTACCAAATCTAGAGGTTGAACTTGATCCGTGGATTTCAAAGGACTAGTGGCCCAGCATAGACAATGACGAAGTGTGTGTTTGCAACACTTAATCCAAATATAATACATCCATGTCTCGTAAGTGTATGGTTCTCTGGATATTCACACCCTGGGCATGCAAATCTCTGGGATATTCACACCCTGGGCACACCCAGATGAAGAAACAGAACATTACGAGTAGGTGCAAAGCCCCTTGCGCTCACTTCAGTCACTAACCCCCCACCCAGAGGAGCCCGTGCCCCAGCAACAGAGATGAGCCCCACCTGTGTTTGTCCTGTCTCTCCATCAGGCCTCGAGGGCGCTGTTTGGGGCCAGGTTTCTTCCATTCAGCACCACCCACGGCGCGGTGTGTAATGAGGGCATTGGCAATAATACGTTCCCCCCAACATGACAAAAATGAAGGCCATCCCATGACTCCTTCATCAGATTAAATGCATTTAAGTTCAATGACCCTCCTTTATTCTGAAATAATGTTCTTCCACCTATTTTGTGACAAAATCTTGTCCTCGAAGTTTGGTTGGTTTTCTGGTTTTGTTTTATTGTTGATACACTCGTCTTTACCCCTGTGCCACAAATCCCATCTCTAAATTACACGGCCTTGAAATTTGGCTGGGCCAGGAAATCCCTGGGTCTGGGCCCTGCTGGTGTGAATGAACTCCAGGGTTCTGGGCACTGTGACTTACTGGGCAGAGTCTCTTCAGGACTCTGAGCGTCCTGGTTAAAGGCCCCTCTGACGGCTGAGTGTGGAAGGAGAGAGCTAAGTCCACAAATGCTCAGCGGTGCCCGGAAAAGCTGCAGAACTGAAAGTCTTTACTTTTCTTGAGAGGAGAATGGAGAGAGGGAGGGGAGGCGAGTAGGCCACACACACTGTGTCCACACAGTGACGGGACTCCATAGTGTCGACTGCTCTGTAAACCAGACCAGATGAGGTTCAGTCAGGCAGCACAGAAGTCTGGACCCGAGGAGAAGGTGGGGAGCCCACTTACAGAACAGGACCGGAGAACAGAGCTAGACCACTCGAAGTCAGGTCTGAGTGTCCTCACCTCAGAGTCCCCCGGGGAATTCAGGAAAGAGGAGGATGGGCCATGGGCTGTGTCCCAGGAGGCCCTGAGAGCTGAAGCGGGACCTTGAAGAGCCTGCGAGACCTCATGGCAGGCACTCAGTTAATTTAAAGGAAAAAAAAAAAAAAAAAACTTGCTACACTAACTGACAGTAAGAAAATCACCTGTGCTGCTGCAAACACTACCAGCTGTGATGGAGTTTGAATCCATCCTTAAAAACAACAATTCAGGCTCAGTCACTGCCTTGAAGGAGCCATGAAGGCAATAGCATAAACGTGAAATAAAATACAAAATAAAAAAGGGAATCTCAGAGTGCCCAGTTCTTAAAGAATAATTGTCTGGTGAGATTATGGAGCCTGTGATGGAATCTTCCATCAGGATCTACTTACTGAAGGGGAGGGGCCTTCAAGGCAAAACTCAGATCTGCCTTCCCCACCGGTGGTGGGGTTACTTATGCAGCTAAATCTCCTTCAGAACAATCCATTACAAGGCAATCCTCCCTCACATCAAATCAATCTGAGGCCATGTTTCACATCACTAGTTTGTAAAAGGAGGCACCAAGAGCTCCTTGGTGTAGGTCGTATCCTAGTGCATCTGACATAGGATTCCTTACAAACGTAACTTTTTAAAACACCTTCTATATGGCATAAAGCAAAATATATATCAGCATTTCTCCATAGTTGGTTGTTTTTGCTACCGGGTCAACAAGGGGCAGCTCTGTTTTGTTGCTGGCTATCCAGCCTTCAACACCCACCATTCCATTTGTTCCTCCATCTCCTGTTTGGGAACATTTCCCACCTTTCAAGGCCTTGGCAGAAGGTAAGTCCAACACCTGCCACCACACCCTCCCTCCTCTATTAGCAGAAGTCAAGGGGCCGAGTTGTTTCTCCACCGCCCCCTGAGGCAGGCCAGCAATCCAGGCTTCACAGGTCAGATACTTGTTCCTGGTACCATGAGCGCTGGCCGAGCGGTGCTAATTCAGGGAGAATGTTTGAAGGTCAGATTCAGCACAGAAGTGCATCCTTCTGATGCCAACTGTTCCCAACACCCGTGCCACCAACAACCCTCCATAAACCTCTTCTCCCTCCGCTTTTTTTCTCCTAAATATGGAGTCAATTTCTGATTCTTACAGATGAGAACCCAGCGAGTGCATTTTCTACTACATATGTAATGGGGCCATGCATCGGTCCAATAAGCCCTACCTCCAGATCACAGATTCTTCAACAGTAGAGACATGTTCTATAATTTCTTCCCATAGATGCTCAACGACAGGGTTGGGTGATACTAACTGATGCTAACAAGAAAGAGAAAGGGATTAGATGACCTCATAAGGGAATGTATCGAACTTAGTATGAAGTTCTCTGAAAAGAAGTCAAATAGAAGCACTTTGAATCTCCCAGAGTGGATTTGGTTTTCAATAATCCAATAAGCTAACATGTTGAAGTGTAAGCATATAAATAACTCCACTGCATATCTGCCTCACGAGGCATTATGTCCCAGGTATTTAATTTTAAAGTCACACTGAACATTATGTTTTAGTTAATGAACCTTGTTTCATAAGGCAATGAAAGCATTTCTGCCAATTAGCATCAGGTCCACTTCATATACATATCCCTCTAATTCTGCACTCGCCCACTGGGGTGGGGGGGGGGGGTAGAAGGTGATGACTTTCCTTTCACTTTATGTACACTTTCTGTGTGGGTATTTTTACCCCCTGGTACCTCACAGTTGGTCACCTCTCTGCCAAAGAACAGCTAGAACATCTACATTTGCATCTGTACGTGCTGTTCCTTGACCCATGATCGTAGCAAATTTAATTTCCTTCGTAGCAGAGAATCACCGTGTGATTCCAGCTCTGTGACATTCTCGAGAAGGCAAAATATGGAGACAGTAAAAAGCCAGGGGTTGCCAGGGACAGAGGGGTAGGAGAAGAACCGCTGGGGCACAAAGGACTTTTGGAGCAGTGAAAAGTTCTGTACGCAACCATAATGATGAATATACATGTTATTACACATTTGTCCAAACCCCCAGAATGCACAACACTAAGAGTGATATGGAATAAACGATTGATTTTGGTGGTTATAATGCATCAATATAGGTTCATCAACTGTAACAAATGTACCACTCTTGGCGGGGGGGGGGGGTGTTAATAGTGGGGGAGGCTGTGC
>NW_024412404.1:47601819-47700462 GCF_014898765.1 Herpailurus yagouaroundi
CTTGAACTAGATTCAGAAGAAGGCAAGAATTGGAAGGATGAAGGACAGGAGGGGGCTCCGGCAGGGAGGCTGAAGCCAGCGGCAGCCGTACCTGCTGGCAGGGCAGGCACTGGGGACGCAGTGGAAGGAGCCCTGGCCCCGAGAGCCAGGAGACCAGGAACTGGTGTGGCTCTCGTCTGGCCTTCGCTCTGACCTCAGTTTCTTCCTATGGTCTGGTCTACCTCTTTACAAAAAGGTGATAAAACAATAAAAATAAAAAGATGTTCACACTAACAATTAGGAAGAGATTCTTAGCCATGGGACCTTGTGTGTCTTTTGCAGCATGGCCTCTCAGAGCGGATGGGCAGAGCAGAACCCGGGGTGCAGCCGTCCCCTCGATCGGCAGCAGTCACCTGGTCTGTCTTGGAGCTGAGCATCCAATGAGAAGACACAACTGCTGCCCAAGAACTCAATTCAGGACCCACATGTTTGTTTGGCCCATGCACGTTTTTGTTTTTTCTTTCATGTGAAATCAGCTGTGGATGTTTAAAAAGTGGGGCATGTTGCGCGCGCGCGCACACACACACACACACACACGAGTTTCAGCTCCTCTTTAAAATCACATTTTTGGGGCACCTGGGTGGCTCAGTCGGTTAAGCGTCCGACTTCGGCTCAGGTCATGATCTCGCGGTCTGTGAGTTCGAGCCCCGTGTTGGGCTCTGTGCTGACAGCTCAGAGCCTGGAGCCTGTTTCAGATTCTGTGTCTCCCTCTGTCTCTGACCCTCCCCTGTTCATGCTCTCTCTCTCTGTCTCAAAAATAAATAAATGTCAAAAAAAATTTTTTTTAATAATAAAAAAATAAATAAAAATAAAATCACATTTTGGGGCACCTGGGTGGCTCAGACGGTTAAGTGCCAGACTCTTGATTTCAGCTCAGGTCACGATTTGTGAGTTTGAGCCCTGGACTGGGCTCTGTGCTGACAGTGTGGAGCCTGCTTGGGATTCTCTCTCTCCCCCTCTCTCTGTCCCCCTCCCTTGCTCTAAATAAATAAATAAACTTTAAAAAATAAAATCATAAAATAAAATCACATTTTTATATTAAATATAATTTATGTCAAACTGGTTTCCATATAACACCCAGTGCTCATCCCAACAGGTGCCCTCCTCAATGCCCATCACCCCTTTTCCCCTCTCCCTCACCCCCCATCAACCCTCAGTTTGTTCTCAGTATTTAAGAGTCTCTTATGGTTTGCCTCCCTCCCTCTCTGTAACTTTTTCCCCCATTGCCTTCCCCATGGACTTCTGTTAAGTTTCTCAAGATCCACATGGGTGAAAACATATGATACCTGTCTTTCTCTGCCTTATTTCTCTCCAGTTCCATCCACGTTGCTACCAATGGCCAGATTTCATTCTTCCTCATTGCCAAGTAGTATTCCATTGTGTATATAAACCACAATTTCTTTATCCATTCATCAGTTGATGGACATTTAGGCTCTTTCCATAATTTGGCTATTGTTGAAAGTGCTGCTATAAACACTGGGGTACAAGTGCCCCTGTGCATCAGCACTCCTGTATCCTGTGGGTAAATTCCTAGCAGTGCTATTGCTGGGTCATAGGGTAGATCTATTTTTAATTTCGTGAGGAACCTCCACACTGTCTTCCAATAAAATCACATTTTAACACTTCTCCTGTGACCCCTCCTCATCACAGGGCACAGGATGCAGGTGGGTACCTCCTACCTCCTTTGCATCTGACACACAAAAAAACACATAAAACAAAGGTGAGTCTTGAGTTACAATGAACAGTCTTGGGACCACAACCCCATGTTACTTCTGACCTCAAGTGTCACTGGGAACAATTCTGGATGGAAATATCACATTTTTTTTCTACTGTTCAGTTACTGGATCATTTGTTTGAATATAAAGGATTCATTCTTTTTCTTTAAAGTAGAATAACTATTACAATATGTCCTGTTGGTCACCCTGGGTCTGTTTATTCAGTTTTAGGGTGTTCCTCTTCCATGTGTACTTTCAAACTTTTTGAGGTTTTTTGGGAATGTTTTCTAGAACTGTAGTTTTCTTGCTTAATTTTTCTTCTTTGGGGAAACCTATTGCATAAATGTTATATTTTTCCTGTCTTTTATAACTATCACTTTCTTTTAAATCCTTTTTATTTGTTTGTTTTTGCTTTTTGTTTCCTTTACTCACCTTTTATTGATCTTGAAACATTGTTGCATTTATTCATGCATGCCATGTTCCTTCTGGTGTCTCCATTTTTTTAAATGCTTATTTATTCGCTGAGAGAGAGAGAGGGAGAGAGAGAAAGAGAGCAGGGGAGGGGCAGAGAGAGAGAGAGAGAGAGAGAGAATCTCAAGCAGGCTCAACGTTATCAGTGCAGAGGCCAAAGAGGGGCTCGATCTCACAACCCACAAGCTCATGACCTGAACTGAAATCAAGAATCAGATGCTTAACTGACTGAGCCACCAGGCCCCTGTGATCCTTCATATTTAAACAATTGTTTTTTCTACTTCTTTCCTGAATTCTCAATTTCTCATCTTTTTTAATTGTGTCTCATGTTGTTCTTGCATGTTATTTTTAAATGTGTAGATATGTTTTGAAGCATTTTTGTTTTCATCTGTTTTAGGAGCATGTCGTGATAAAGTGGTATCACTGTAGGCAGGTCATCCTGCAGATTATTTTTC
Source organism: Herpailurus yagouaroundi (assembly GCF_014898765.1). Lineage (NCBI taxonomy): Eukaryota > Metazoa > Chordata > Mammalia > Carnivora > Felidae > Herpailurus > Herpailurus yagouaroundi. The sequence goes on from NW_024412404.1 coordinate 47,604,500, forward strand.
TTTTTAAGTTTGCAAGAATACTTGGGGCATCTGGGTGGCTCAGTCGGTTAAGCCTCCGACTTTGGCTTAGGTCATGATCTCACGGTCCGTGGATTCGAGCCCCGCATCAGGCTCTATGCTGACAGCTCAGAGCCTGGAGCCTGCTTTGGATTCTGTGTCTCCCTGTCTCTGCCCCTCCCCTACTCATGCTCGCGCTCTCTTTCTCCTTCTCTCAAAAGTAAATAAACATTTAAAAAATTTTTTTCAATTGCAAGTTTGCAAGAACTCTTTAATCTTTTTTCCCCATTGCCCATTTTTAGTTGAAATGCATTTTTCTGAACTTATGGAAGAGACTTGAACTAGGATAGCTTCATTCAGGGCTCAAGAGCCTCCTTTCCTGTTGGTTTTGTGAAGTGTTAAAAAATACAGCACTTACTTCCTTCAAAGTCCTGGCTCTGTTCCCTCTGACTGGACCTTTGCTTTCCTTTGTGTCTCCTGCACCTGCACCGCTTCCTTTGGGATCCTGTCCCCAGCAGTTTCTCCTCAGCGAGGGACTTTGTCCTAGAAGTTCCTGGGACATTGACTGCTCCAGCCCCTGCAGGCCTCACCACAAATCCCTCCCACTCACCCACTGGGGTGTGCAAACCACCCCCAGTTCCAGCGGCCGCTCCCGAATTGGCTCACTGCGATTTCAACTTCCTGATCATCATTTGGGGGTTCTTGGGTCTACCAGACGACCTGCTCGTACTCAGGGTTTGTGGGGCTTGTCACCTAGATCTGGCATGGATCTCATCCAGGAGTTTTAGTTTTGCTATCCCAGCCAAATTCTGTTTTTATGGGGTGATGTGGGGAGATCCAAAACCTATACCATAACTGCCACCTTACCAAAATCTGCAGTTTTGTTTTTAAATGCCGATCCTGTGTATTTAATCCTTACTCTGTACTCCCAACTACTCCCACACCCAGCAACCACAGTATGGGCTTTAACTGCCAAGCCCCGCCCCCAGCCCTCCCACTGCCCCCCTGCCTCTCCCCTAGGAGCCAACAGCACTGAAGCTGTTGCATGGAAGGGGTCACAACGTGCTTCCTGCTGAGTCTTCCGGTCTTTGCAGAATAAACCCCCCACCTGTGGGGAAACACCAAGGGCAAAACGTGTTTCGTGGCTCGCAGGTACAACCTTGCCTCCTTGCACAATTGCTCACTCCTATCTGATGGGAAATGAAGGATGTGAGTGTCAGGCAGCTGGATGCCAGGACGGCCCTCAGGTTGCACAAGCGCTAAGGGCTGGGCGGTGGACAGGCCCCTCACACAGTTCGAGTGACGTGGATGGATTTATTTTATCAGTGGGAAGCCAGCCCCTGGGGTGTCCATGGCGTCGGCTCCACATCTGTTCCCTTCCTGGAATCCTCACTTCCTTGTACATTAAACTTCACCAGGGCATAAACTGAGCAAGAAAAAGAAAATCAGCTTCCCAGGAATTATTCCATAAATTTAGCCTGCTGCCTGTTTTTACACCCAAACTTTTTGTTTTTATCACGTATTTGAAAGTAAAAAAAAAAAAGAGTCCTTTGATCCACATTTTAGCTCCTCTTCCCTCTGAACACTTGCACACTGCAGTTTTATTCTGGTTCTCCAGATTTCTGGGATCAGCTCACCTCATCTTGTCTCTTGGACTTAATGCCAAGACATGAAGATCCAGGCAGGACGCTCCAGGCACCCGGCACCAGGAAACTTTGCTTCTTGGGCTTGAGCCAATTAAATCAAACTTTGCTCTGAGGCTGCCTTGGGAAGTGACAGGCTTAACAGCCCAATGAACAAACAGTGGAGTTGCCATCACACTTGAGTTACGGTCTGTTTAAACTCCAACTCAACTGCAATTCACAGCTCCCACTTCCTGAGAGAGGGAAACCTTCGGGATCTCGGAGGAGACAACAGTCTGAGTCCTAAAGGGGAGGTCTTCTGACTTTTACAGGGATGATGGAGGAGAAACATGATTAATACATCCTATCGTTTAAGGAGAATCTTCTTTCAAGTCCAATCCTATGGGACATAGAAATATGAGTTTGTATGTGTGAAACAAACACAATTAAGAGTTGATCTTTGGTGGATCAAAATACATCCTGTTACTGGGAAGCCACATCACAAATACAACCTGAGAACTAGCCGTGTATCTTGCTTTTTCCCACATAGCACGTTGGAATCAATGGTCCTCGAGAGAAAAGACGGGAGGAGGGACACTGGAAATGTTGGCAAGTGTTTTCAGACATTCTGTCAATTTCGGCCCATCCTATCAGTGAAACTTCCTAGGCTGGCACCCTGGTTCTGAATGGTAAAAATAGATTAGCTCATTTCATTTTCTTTTTTTTTCAACTTTTTTTTTTTTTTTTTTTTTAATTTTTGGGACAGAGAGAGACAGAGCATGAACGGGGGAGGGGCAGAGAGAGAGGGAGACACAGAATCGGAAACAGGCTCCAGGCTCCGAGCCATCAGCCCAGAGCCTGACGCGGGGCTCGAACTCACGGACCGCAAGATCGTGACCTGGCTGAAGTCGGATGCTTAACCGACTGCGCCACCCAGGCACCCCGTCATTTCATTTTCTGTTTCCCCAGCTGGAGAAAGTAACAGACATTGCCGACCACGCTTTGGTGAAATGTCCAAAATGTGCTTATATTTATTCATCTTTCAAAGCCATCCAAATCCAAGATATGGTTTAAGATTTAATGAAACTAGTTTTAAAAATAACCAGCCATACAATGACATAATCAAAACTAATCAGATGTATGTGCACTAATATAGAAAAACAATTTGGATATACTCCCAAGTTAAAAAAGCAAATTGTATAATAGGTATAGAATGACCCAATGTTTGTGCATGATGTGTGTATGTGTGCATATGCGTGCATATACATTTTCTTTTTTATGATTAAGGAGGTTAATTATAACATTTCTCAGATATTAAAATCATAAATTCATAAGCAGAAAATATTCACATATTAAAAAACTTCCCTCAGTTTCAGAGAACTTAAATTCGAGTTTCGAATTGATAATTTCATCTTGATAGTAGAGAAGAGGAAGACGTACTTTTGGAAGTTACTAATTAATCCATCAAAACAAACACAACTTCAATTTTCTAACAGATTAAAAACTACATTTAGGTTGTATGTACACAACACTGTCAATTCAAAAGGTTTCCATTTCTAATGTTCAGTGTTAAATTCAGACTGGAAACGGTTATCTCTTTTTTTCCACTTGTTTTTAAATGAAGTATAATTGACACACAGCTATGTTAGTTTCTGGATACATATTCTTATATACACATATATTCATCCTACATGTTACTGAGTACTGAGCACAAAGAAAGAAGTTGGAGGAAATATAGAGCAGATTAGTAGCTGTATCTCCAGCCTATGTCTTAGGTTGTTCCTTCAAACAGCAGGCCCTAAGACAAGGGCATGCATGTCAATGGTTTATTGGGGGATGGCCCCAGGAAATGCTGGTGGGAGAAAGGGAAAGTCAAACCAAAGGAAAGGAAGAAAATAAAGGGTCCTAGAACAAGTTACCATGGTGGGAAGTGGGGCTTCATCCCGCTGAGCAACCCCATAACAGTATAGACGACACCCCAGACATCCCAGCCAAGGGTTGAAGAGGTCTGTCCTCCCATGCCCAACCACGATGGTCTGAGGCCCTGGGGGCATTAGCTCTGCAGACTTTGGGAAGCTTGCCCCACGCAGGAGAAAGCCCAACTGGGGCACCAGGGTGGCTCCGTCGGTTGAGCATCAGACTTCAGCTCAGGTCGTGATTTCACGGTTCGTGGGTTCGAGCCCTGTGTGGGGCTCTGTGCTGACAGCTCGGAGCCTGGAGCCTGCTTCAGATGCTGTGTTTCCCTCTCTCTCTGTCCCTCCTCTGCTTGCACTCTGTCTCTCTCTCTCTCTCTCAAAAATAAATAAAAATTTTTTTGAAAAAAGAGAGAGAGAGAAAGCCCAAGGACGGGGAGTTGCAGGCACTTGCCACAGAACACTGTGAACAAGTGACGAGACATGAGGACTGAGGCGCTATGGGGGAGACACCACACAACGTATGCTACAGGGTAGACCATGGAAGACTCACTTTCGACAGTATACTCACCAAAACACTGGATTTCCTAGAGAAAAGCAAGAGAGGCTTACAATTAAGTCAGACAATATGTGCGGAGGCCAGGGATCACTCCTCAAAGGGGACCGTCTATCTGGAAAACGCCTGCCCCAAAGGCCACCAGCCCTGGAGATGAGCTCACCTAACACGCAGGGTGGACAGTGCTGTGAGAAAAGAGCCAGCCGAGACAAAGCACATTTTGACATTTTATTCACTGATCATAAATACAGTCTCATGAATCAAGGTGATCATGAATAATGTACTAGCACCTGAAACTTGGCCACCCCAGAGCAAGCGCTCAGTGCTTCACCATCACTGGCCAGACAACTCACTGCAGCTGATCAGGGCATCTCCCCACATCGGCGTTTGGCTTTGTAGGGATCCTCCTTCTGGTGCAGCAATTTTATTCTCAGCTCGTTCTCAACAATTTAAAAAATCATAAAAGATTGAGTGTTTGCAAGAAAATATCAAAGAGGATCAGAAGATTTTCAGTTCTTCTTAGAATCTCAAAGTAAAAAGGGGAACTAAGGAAGGAGAGGGAAGGGGACAGATGGCAGGGATCCGCCAGGTTTCTTCCCTTCCTCAGAGCATTTTACAAAAACAAAAACCAGGGAGGCATTAACGCTGTTTGGAGATGGGTTGCGTCTCTCTGATGAGCCACTCGAGGGCTTCCTGGCGGCCCTGTTTCTGCAATTCCTTCCCGATCACATCCCTGCAGGTCAGGTGGTAGTTGTTGAGCCAGTCGCACTGCAAGAGGGGAGAAAGAAAAATGTGGTATTCACCATCACTCCTCTCCCAGAGGCTAAAGGGGCAAACGGAGAGGCGTGGCCCAAGTGTGGAGATCACAAGTTGAGAGCAGAGATGCACAAAACTCCCCCCCCCCCCCACCCCGTTCAGGGACAAGTGACTTCTTTGTGCTCTATTTCCCTGGAAATCGACAGGACAAGGCCACATCGCTTATGGTAAAATGCTCCTAGAACAGTTTACTACAGAATGTGGACAATGACTGAAGGAGCAGTAAACACCTGAGAGCAAGTCACGGCCTTGGCTTCCCTGAGTGCAGAGTAACCTGTAACCAGGTATCCTCTCAACAGGACCCCTGGAAGCCATACGCGCAGGACATCATAAGAGGGATGGGCAGGGGGGTCTGGTGGGTCCTTCACTCACCCATGTGGCCTCATTCCCGCACACCTGGGCCATCTCTGGGTGGCAGCGGAGGGGAAGGGTGCCTACCCTAGACGGCTGCTAAGATTCCTGCTAAGAGACACACGTGAAGGTGTCCCACCAACACACGGGCTTTCCTGTCCTAAGTCCGCTGACAAAGCTGAATAAACTAGAATCAGCTGAGCCCACGTGGGTCTTGTGAGCATGGCTGTCTAGATGAACCCAAAACCTTGGGTGGCCAAGGACTGTGGTGCCACAGGGTGGGGTGGGGAGCTCAACTTTCCAACACTCAACTGAATGTGGCCACCGCCTCAGGAGATTTTTTAAAAGACGTAAGGAGGAAGGAGGTCTGATCCACAAGACCTGAGGGCCAAAGTTCTGCAGCCACACAAGGGTGAACTCTCCCCTCTGGGGCAGGGCGGTGCAAAGGCTGGAGGGAAGCAAGTTCTACCCAGAGGACAGCCACCCATTCTCTCCACTGTCCAGGAAGTGGGTCTGACCAGACGCTCAGCCGCAGCAAGGCTGGAGAGACTACTACCACCACCATGCAGTTGTAACGAGCCAAACACCACCTGGGGAGGCAGTGGTGTTACAGAAGCACAGGCCTCAGGGACTACAGTCTGCACCAGGTACCAAACACCAGCTCAGGGTCGAGATGGGCACACAGATGCAGTGGTACTGCCACCTGGCTTTGACCCCGCCAGGGCTCCACTCCCCACCGATAAGAACCTACTAGCTCCTGCTGGAGCTGGGGAGCGGGGGAGGGTGTCAACAGCCAGCCAACTGCTATGGGTCAGCAGTGAGGCCGGGCAGGGCTACAAGACAGCCCGCAGTCCAAAGCGGCCAACCCCGGGGCCAGGGGGAAACTCCCACAACCCTTTCAGTTTGTACACACAGCCTCCATGAGGCCTGACCAACTTCCCTAAGGCCCTGAAAACCTGCCGCTGCCCCATTCACGAGCAAAGTCCTCAGCTGCCATCTGGTGACAAGTGATGGGAATGCAAGACCGAACCCAAAAAGCCCCTAAAGTAATTGTTGACAGTCTGTTTGGGAGACGGGAAAGGGCGTGACCAAGTATTTTAAGAGCCAAATGGACAACATCTGGTTGTGGGGTACTACTGTGCCTTCAGACACAATGAAGCCCCAGATTCATTAAGTGATATACGGAAAGACGTTCTCTGGCCAAAAGAGATAATAAATGTACTCTTCCTGGTATGTTAAGTACATCTACTGTTATCTGCAGAAACTTGCTTATGATCTAAGGATAAGAAGATATTATCTGTCCTATAAAAATTGACAGAAGGAACAGTTCAGTGAATTGGCTATGCAAGGTATGGTAATGAACCACAGATTAAGACAGAGCCACTGGGGGCGCCTGAGTGGCTCAGTCGGTTATATGTCCGACTCTTGATTTCGGCTCAGGTCAGGATCTCACGGTTTGTGAGATCAAGCACCAGATCAGGCTCTGAGCTGACAGCATGGAGCCTGCTTGGCATTCTCTCTCTCCCTCTCTTTCTGCCCCTGCCCCGCTCATGTGCACACGCGCATGCACTCTAATAAATAAATAAACATTAAAAAAAAAAAAAAAACCCACTGGTCTACGTCCAATGTCATGGGGTGGACTGTGAGGTTAACAAAACTCTTTCTCCCTCAAAGAAGAATGGTCTCACTCAACCTTCTTCATGCACTATTTCCCTGGATAAAGCAGAATGTCATTGGGAGAAATGCCTCCTGATTAGTTCATTTTATCTAGACGGCAAGGATTGCAAACCCTGGGTACAGGGTAGGAAGCCACGGCCTTGGTCTTCCAAGAGAGTAAAGTGACTTATTACTGAACAGTCCCTCGCTAAGACCCTGGAAGCGGTACCCAAGGCCACGGTAAGAGACAGTGGCTCCTGTGGTCACAAAGGATTTAAGCAGGGTGGCTTCCATGCCCACCTAGTGTTCTTGTCCCCTTTCACATTAGCCATCCCCTGCAGAGGCTGGAAAAGACCCCTGCAATGCCGGAGGGACTCTTCCCGCCACAGACACAGCTGACATTGCTGCTAACAGGCTGTGTCGTGTCCAGCACCCTCTACAACCACATCAGTAGGACTCGTTTAGGTGCTGCGAGTGGGAATGTCTGGCGGGTCAAGGGCACTGACAGTTAAGCACAGATGTCCACACTAAGCAGGAGGTAGGTGACATTTTCTGTCACCCATCTGTGAGCTGGATGAGGCAGAAGAGGCTTCTAGCTGCAAGAATTCCATCCCACAGTCCAATAGAAGGGGCCTCCTCAAGCCTGAGGCACTTTTCTCCAGGGCCGAGCATGAGGCCTAGGTGTACGCCACTGAGGATGCCTAAAGTGGCACTTCAAGGTCCCTGGAGTGGGGTCAGTGGCTGCTTTGAGTGATAAAAACATATTCCTATAGAACCTACCACACTTGTCCTGACTTTGGCTCCCATCAGTCATCTGCCTTTGCAGGGACTTCTGACCACCTACCCTGCTCTGGAACTTGTGTCCTTCTGACTTCTGTCTTCCTGGCTTGGGAGCAGTTTTGTCTGTCCAGTGTTGACCATTCCTGCCCTGTCTCTGACCCCTCTCTGCTCTGATGTTGATCACCTGGCCTGATCCCTCAAGGCTTACTCCAGGTCCTGGTGCCTGTCACCTCACCTGGCTGTGTGGGCCTGGGGACCCACCAGCAGACTTGAAGGGGTTTCAAGACCTGTTTCCTTCTGAGCTTGATAGGTGAGCACTATTGTGCTCCTAGCTTTGTGAAGAGTTTCACAGCCCAGAGTGACCGGAATAGTAGCTACCACCTCTCTCCTTTCTGTGTGGGAACTGGGCATATGATAATAGATTTTGCTTTTCATGCCCTTAATGTTTCATTCAACATTAGAAAACAATCTGGTATGCATAATGGCCAACAGGCCCTTCCACCCATCTGGCTTCTCATAGGGGAGACACATGGCCCACGGTTTGCTAAACACGCCTCAGCGCAGATATGGCTCCTGCCCTCATGGAAAGCAATGGCAAATTATTCCCGCTCACGAAACCTTACAGCCCCACAATAGTGCAGGGAGGACCCCTACCTGGAGAGCCAACAAATACAGGAAAAGCACCTACAGACCACAGGAGACCTAGAATCTTCAGACTCAGGTGGCACAGACCTCTAAATTAAAAAGTGACAACAGACTAGAGAGCATAAGGTAGCTCCCCACCCCCACTTCCACTCTGTCACCTCCAAGCCACCCTCATTACCTCTTTGTCTGTAAGAGAATCCACATCTATCATTTTGGTCTGTATCGGAACCAAAGTTAAAGGTTCAAAGGTCAGGCTTCCCCGGTTATTGAAGTTGTACTGTTGGAAAAAGAAGAAAACAGAAGCTTTTACTTCTCCCTCTCACAATGAACCACCATGAGGTCCTTCCCACCAGCCAGGACCACCCCTCAGGGCCAGGTGTGACTGGGAACCAAGAAGGGGTCAGAGCATTTTCAATCGGCCCAGGAGGCACGATGAACCCAGCTGACGCGACTGTCCAAAAGCTGCTCCGCTGTGCAAACAGCAGCCATCAGAAGCCGAGGGGCTCTCAGCAGCAGGTCCACAGGCTAATGTCCACAGTGATGGAAAAGAAGTAAGGAAACAACATGGCAGTGTCTGGATGAGGGGCATCACTGGTTTTGGTTCTCAAGACTCTACGGCGTATAAGTGCCCGACACCACTTTTGTTTAACAGTTAACCGCATGGCCTGTCCTGACCTGCTAGTCTCATCAGGTGACACATAACAGGTTTGTCCATCCTACATAGTATGGAATGGCCACGGCACCTGAGGGCATGCTGGGTCTCTGTTCCTGGCAAGGCCTCTGGGAGTGAGAAGAGAGGTCACTCTCACAGACAGTGACTTCAACATGCAGATCCCTGCAGGCTTAAGAAGCCACTTCTCTCCAACTGTTTGATTTCCAGTCACTCACAGAAGAGGAGTAAGCAGGTCTTCTAAGTAAAGCCTAGCACCTGACGCCCTGCATCCTCTTGTAACAGTGATGGGGAGAAGGAGGAGCCCCTGTCCTCTGCAGGGCACCGGACCTATCTTCTCGCCAGCCTGTGGGGCCTGACCCACAGTATAACTCATGGCTCCTCAGGTTTACCCAATAAAAATCATCTAGGGAATTTGTTGAAAATATAGTTTCCCGGCCCCAGCTCTGGGTCTGGGGTCTGGGAGGGGCCTTTAAATAAGCACCTCCCCCACCCCCTGCCCCTGTAGAGGAAGCATCATGACAAGAAGCTGCCTCTAGCAAACTCAGACCCAAATCACATCCAGCAGGGGCCTGCCTGGGGCTCCATGCATTCCAGTTCTGGGTCCCAGTTCATGAAGAATTTTCTTTTTGGCTTTGCAGAGGAGAGTGATTTCTAGGAAACTCTCCACTATGGGAAGGAAGCTCCATTTCAGCTCCAAAATGGCACACTCTTGGCTCCAAAAACAAACATCTTTATCTTCCCTCATTAGGAAAGAATGAAAATTTTACAATAAATAAATACATAACTACCTACCTTGGTCTTCACAGGGACCACCAGGACAACATTTTCAATGCGAATTCCAAAAGCCCCATCTTCATAATACCCTGGCTCTAAAAGACACCAAACCCAGAAATGAGAAGCAGCCCATGATGAACGTGCACATGACCACTCCTGGGATGACAGCCCCACCCGGGAGGGGGAGAGGAAACAGGTGAACAGTCCCCTCAATCCAGGCCCAAGAGCCCAGAGATGCATCCTTCTCCCACATGGCCACTTTCAATAGGTCTTCGAGGAACAGAAAAGAAGGTTCTGAAGTCCCTGAGTACAATAACAGGATCCACCACAGAGATCACAGCGCATATTCATAAGCCATAATGATGCACACATTACAATATATTCACAGAGATCTGTTAATGACGTGGGAAAAGGAAGTACATTAAGAAAGCAGAATACAAACACTATGTCCAGTATAATCTGAATGATTAGAAAAAAGATATATACACATATGAAAGACCAAAAGCTAATACATCAAAATATTAAGTAGCATTTCCTATGGATGTCTGGATTACAAATGATTTTCATTTTCTTCCATATGCTGTTCCACTGTCTCACTTTTTCTAATTTTTTTTTTAACGTTTATTTATTTTTGAGAGAGAGAGAGAGAGAGTGAGTGTGTGAGCAGGGGAGGGGCAGAGAGAGAAGGAAACACAGAATCCAAAGCAGGCTCCAGGCTCCGAGCTGTCAGCACAGAGCCTGACACGGGGCTCGAACTCACGAACCGCGAGATCATGACCTGAGCTGAAGTCAGATGCTTAACCGACTGAGCCACCCAGGTGCTCCCCATCTCACTTTTTCTAAAATGAACACGTGTCACTTTTATAATCATAAAAAGTTCTTCTTAATTCAAGGAGACAAGAGGGGGAAAGTATGTCTAATTTACTTTAAAATAATTAAGTATAAGAAACAACAGAGAGTGTTCAAACAGGCTCAGAGATCCATGCATGCACTGGGTGAGAGGGACACATACCGTCGGTGACGATCATGCCTGCTTCCAACGGCTCATCAGAGAACGTTTTATAACTGATGCCACAAGGACCCTCATGAACATTCAGGAAAGACCCAACACCGTGTCCCGTTCCGTGCAAGTAATCCAGGCCAGAATCCCATAAAGCTGAGCGGGCAAATGAGTCAAGAAGGTGTCCTGAAAGACACATAAGAACCACTTGATGCTATTTGTCCAGTACTTTTTCAATTTGCAAAGCACTTTAGAGATTAGATTTATTATGTTTGGCTCCAGAAGGTGAAACAGAAACCAGCGTGTAAAAGTTACTGGAGGGTTCTGATTTCAACCTGGCACAAGGAAGAGCTAACAATCAGAGCTCCCGAGGACGGCCGCTCCCCAGACAATCAGAGCTCAGTCTGAAGCCAGAGGATTGTTTGTCCACAAAGCCAGCAAGGGGACGGCCGCTGGCAGCAGCTGAGGGTGTTGGCGATAGGGACATTCCCTTCCCAGTTCTGGGACCCGGAGGTTTCAGGATTAAAACCAGACTGCAATAAAAGGGATGCCCAGGGAGATGAGTGCAGGCTCCATCTAAGATTCAAGGTCCAGGTGTTGTCAACTCCCTGTCCAGTGCCCCATCCATCGGTCCTCAAGCAAACTGGCATATATCTGAAGTCAGGTTCCCAGTAAAATAAATCCCGACAAGGATCCCAACCAGGAGGCCCTGGCCCAGCACTGCAGGGCAGAAGGAGGCTGCACCAACTTCCGCTCGGGCCCTGAGGCCTTCACGCCCGGCTGCACTCTCCTGGGAGCCACCTTTATGTGTCATCCGACACCTGAAGTGGTCAGGAGAGAGGTATACAGCCGACATCAAGCCCAAACCTCAGCCTGCTCCCTGGGAGGCCCTCTGAGCTCAGTCAGCGGGTCCAGGAGACTCACTTCCTGTGGCACACCCACCTGCCCTGGACGGGCCTGAAGGGACTGGGGCTGACACGACAAGAAAGGACATGTTCTTCCACTCACATTTAGACACGTTTGGTGTCTGAACAAGAACCAGCCTGTCACATGACAGAAGGAACCACCTACCTTTGGTTCCAGTTGGAAAAACGGCTGCGCTCACAGCTATGTGGCCCTTGAGGACATATGTGAAGCATTCCTGCCAAAGAAAACCCAGGGGGCGTGTTGCAGAACCGGGACAGAGGTGTTAGTCCTGTAGTTTTCCAGCAGTTCAGAAAACCTTGCTTCTGAAGGCTTTTAGCAATACCACAGAGAAAATCAGAGTGAAAAGAAAAAGAAATCTGGTGGAAAAAAAGCTTGGTCATAGGACCAATTTTCCAGAAAATCTTGAAATTAAATTGAGTAAAAGAGAACTGTCAGAGACACGATCCCACAGATCCTTCCCTGGTAATGAACATCCCAATATACTCTGAGCACGAGAAAGCCTGGGAAAGTAGGAGAAAGTACTGGTGAAGCCAGCTAACATTGCCCGAGCGACTCCTCTGTGCCAGGCATGGTAGTAAACACTGATCATTTAATCCCACACTTCATGATGGAGATGCTGTGGTCATCCTCACTTGACAGAGAGATTAACCAGCATGCTGGGTGGCTCACTTCATAAGCAGCAGCATCTGGCCTTGAAGCCAGGCAGTCCTGCTTCGGCCTCTGTGCCCTGACCAATGTTATACTCGGGGGTTATCCCTAACTGCCTGAAGAAGAAAGTGCTGCTTGGAAGGTTAGGGGTTTGCTGGTAAGGTGCAGAGTTAGGACTAAACCCATACTCTTCAGTCTGGTCTGGAATTCTTTCTCCAGAACAAAAAGAGTCACACCAAAGGTATATGGACACAAGGTCAAACTCCTCTGAGGGGCTCATGCCTACAAACAGATGAGGCACGGGACCTGAAGTATGAAGCTTGCTCTGCTGCACTGCCTAAAACTCTCTTCCTTGGATAAACTTCCTGCAGAAGTTCCCAGAAAAACAGATTCACTGAGAATCAACCAACACTCACTAGGTAGTGACTGATCCGGGAACTTGCAAGGTTCATGGAACCTTTACAACCAGCCCTGGAGGCAGGTACTCTTATCCCCATTTCTATGGTTGTGTCTGTGTGCTTTACTCACGGTCACAGAGCCAGTAAACAGTAGAGAAGACCTCAAGTCCAGACTCTAGACTCCTGGTGCACATCTCTCTACCTCAGTGCTATCTCCTCCTTTCCAGGCCAGACAGACCAAAAACTGAGCAGTGTATATCATTTCAGAGGGTTCCTACGGCTAAGCCTATACATGGAAATGCTGAACTTGAAAAAAGAAGGGGGTGGCTTTCAGAACCAAATCTAGATGCTGTTTGTAAAAAACGTACATTTCACTACCCCATTCCCATCCCTAGAGATTTCCTGACTCAAGAGAATACTACTGACGCTGTTAAACTTGAATCTGAGTTCCTTGACCTTAGCAGACAGAATGCTTTTAAAATGTCTCCAGTATTTAATTAAATGGACATCATAAAGCAGATAAGCCTGACTCCACAGTAATGAGCTATTTTACTATCCCACATACAAATTTTACTTAGTTACACAATTCCTTTTCATAAAAGCAATGCTCTTACGAAAGCAGAGAGGCCCTCTCAAGTTTTCTGCTCCACCTTACCTTCTCATAGGCTGTAGGGGTCCCAAAATGCATGGTCCGTGTCACATCTGTGGTTCCATCCCTTTCCAGAAGAAAGGACAAATTAATTTTCACTCCAAATAAGCTTTTGCTCAAATATGAGGTAGGTGAGGCCACTGCTGGTGGCCACGTAAAATAGTGCAGCCACTTTGGAAAGTAATCTTCAGCTCCTTAAAAGGTTATAAATATGGAGTTACCACATGACCCAGCAATTCCACTCCCAGGTAAATGCCCAAGAGAAGTGAAAATCTAAAAACCTGTATACAGATGAACATAAGGGAAGGGAAGCAAAAATCACAAGGAGGGGGACAAAACATAAGAGACTCTTAAATACAGAGAACAAACTGAAGGTTGCTGGAGGAGGGGTTGTGGGTGGGGGGATGGGCTAAATGGGTAAGGGGCATTAGGGAGGACACTTGTTAAGATGAGCACTGGGTGTTACACGTAGGGGATGAATCACTGGAATCTACACCTGAAATCCTTACAGCACTATATGCTCACTAACTTGGATGTAAATTAAAAAATAAATTAAAATAAACTAAGAAAAACCTGTATACAAACGTTCACAGTAGCATTATTCATAAAACCCAAAAGGTAGAAACAACTTGAATGGCTATCAACGGATAAACAAAATGTGGTATCTATACAATGAATATTACTTAGTAATTACAAGGAATAAAGTACTGACACACACTAGGTCACGAATGAACCTTGAAGACAGAAGCCAGACAGAGAAAGCCATGCATTATATATAATTCCGTTTATAGGAAATGCCCAAAATAGGCAAACCCGTAGAGAGAAAGTATAGTAATGGTTTCCTAGGTAGGAGAAAATGGGAAGTGACTGCTAATGGGAATGGGGTTTCTTTCTAAGGGTGATGAAAATGTTTCAAAATTGCTTGTGGTGATGGTTGCACAATTCTGTGAATATACTAAAAACCATTGATTGTATACTTAATGTGAGTAAACTGTATGGTATGTGAAGTATATCTCAATAAAGTCGCTTAAAAAAACTAAATGAGACAAAGTAGGAATGCAAGGATGGCCTCATGTACTGAGAGTTAAACTCGTCAGGCCCTAACACGCACAATGCGAGGACTGTTTCATGGGAGACGCTGTCACTGGGGTCATAAACGAGGGGGAAGAGGACAAAGTAAACAGGAGCCTGCTTCTATCAAAAGGGGGCCGGGGCGCCTGGGTGGCTCAGTCAGTTAAACGTCCGACTTTGGCTCACAGTTTGTGAGTTCGAGCCCCGCATCTGGCTCTCTGCTGTCAGCACAGAGCCTGTCTAGGATCCTCCATCCCCCCTTTGTCTCGGCCCCTCCCCCATTTATGCTCCTCTCTCTCTTTCTCAAAAATAAACATGAAAAAGAAAAGAGAGAGAGAGCCAACCTCCAATTCCTCCCATCAGGACAACAAAGGACTGAACTCTAAAAATACCCAAAGGTATGGGGCGCCTGGGTGGCGCAGTCGGTTAAGCGTCCGACTTCAGCCAGGTCACGATCTTGCGGTCCGTGAGTTCGAGCCCCGCGTCGGGCTCTGGGCTGATGGCTCAGAGCCTGGAGCCTGTTTCCGATTCTGTGTCTCCCTCTCTCTCTGCCCCTCCCCCATTCATGCTCTGTCTCTCTCTGTCCCAAAAATAAATAAACGTTGAAAAAAAAATTTTTTATAAAAAATACCCAAAGGTATCTCTTAGAACACACTAATCCATACCTGTGACACAGAAAGGATAACTTCTAGAATCCTGCTAAAATTTAGAAGCGAACCAAAATTTACACCAGTAGCCAAATAATCTCAACACCCTCAGTTCTAGGCTGTTACCATGAATACCAACCCATGTGTCCCAAGGCTAGGCTGTGGTTTCCATGCACGGGGCGAAGCTCACTTAAAGATCAGGCTCCCCCTCAGCCATGGTCCCAACTGCAGTGGGAATGGAGCATTAAAAGGCCTTGCTCGTGCCCTCTTCATGCAGACAACACCTGTTCCAGCTCCCTCTCATGGCTTCCACATTGAGACCCAACCAACTCTTGGGCTCTCCTCTGAGAAACTTTCTAGAGGATAAGTGTGAAAAGGAGCAAGATATAAAGACGAAAATTCAGAAATTTGGGGGCAACCTAGTTTCTCATTCATTCATTCAAAATTAATCCCTTACCTCCCAAGGCCCTGAGGCCACTACAAGTCCAGAGAGCTAGCAGGTGGTTTATGAGCTAGAGCAGAAGCCTTTCCAGTGGTTTTGAAAGCTTGCTTTCAGTTATTTATTTAGTATTTAACAACACTCGGCCAAGAACTAAACATTCCTATCAAACAGTCTTTTGTGGGAAGAGTCACCACTGGGCTCTTTCAACCACGGGTGGAAAAAAAGGACAAGACATGGGAATGAGTCCATTAGCGGCAGGTGCAGAGTGAGAGTCTCAGCTGAGTGCTCTCGGCTGGAGCCTGGCTTGCCCCCTATTCAACTGCTTTGAGCCAACATCGTCAAGTTCTACGGCAGCCCTAGTTCACTTACTTGTATTGAGCTCCCGAGTCAATCAGGTACACCTCATCTAGCGACAAGGTCCTATTCGTCTCAGGGACTGGCCTAAGAAAGTTAATTAAAAATTAATTAGTCCACAAATGTAAACACTTCCTGAATCTGGGAGGGGGACAAATAAGAGTTCCTTATACTATTCTTACAACTTAGGTTAAGTCTGAAATTATATCAAAATTAAAAGTTACCAACTAAATTAATTATTCCAAATAATTTAATCTTCTAGAACTAGTCAAAGACCCAGTCGACCTATCTCCCCAACTGGATAAAGAGATCAAGAGAAGGAAGAACAACATATCTCTTTATATCTAGCTCCATATGTGCTTGGAACAAAAAAGATGTTCATGAAATAATTGTAAAAGTTACAAAAATAATAATCATTAGATGCAGCAGGACCAAGCTAGAGTCCTCAGAACTGGGAATATAGCAGCCAGGAGTCACTTGTCTCTGGGTGTGGGGGTCCCAGGCCCCAGCCTCAGCCTCCATGTAACTCCCTCAGTCCTGACCCCATCAGGAGCCTCCCCACTTGCTTCCTAGGCCACCAGACAGGCAGGAGGTAAATTCCTCAATTTGGGAGGAAAACTAAAGGGATTTTTACTGGGAAATGAAGTAGATCGCAATGTTCTTACGCCAAAGCACTTTTTCTAAATGAACATGAAGCACTTTTAAAAAGTGATCTGATTTCCCCAGGCCATTTCCAGACAGTGTCACTGCACTGGGAAATGCTACAACGAATAATAGCACTGCAAGTCTCTGCCCTGCCGCTGAGAGAAGGACTCCTTCATTTCCAGGCACCACCCCCTCTCCAGCACTACGGGCATCAGTGGCTACTTGGGCCGAACGACTGAAAAAGACAACCAGACATGGAAGCAACGTCCTGCTTCTCAACAGGCTTCCAGCAGCCCATTGTGAAAACATGCCAAAGTAGAAGCAGGCTTCTCCCCCATTTGATCGGAGTTCTTTTAAATGTGTTAATTACATGTAAAATTCTAGGATAGTATCCAGCCAAGAAATTCATCACCTGAATTAAACATAAGACAAAAACTGGAGTCCTTTTGATATTTTAATTTTGGAACAGAAGCATTAATACGAGAGAGCTGCACAATCACAGCTGTGACTGTCTCCCACACAGCTTCAAAATCTGCCCCAAGACTAAAAGCTCTAAAAGCAACTATTAAAAGGGGGTGGGGGTGAATCTCTGCCCAAGTACAGCCCAGTGAGACAGACCAAGTGATCTTCCCCCAGACTGTGTACCTCAGACATGGAGCAAAGAACTCAGAATGTCCAACACAAGGCAAATCCATTCAACTGGGCAATTCTGAAAGCTGAAGCCTGATAACCAAGCCAAGTTCCATTTCCCACCATCTCCACAGACAGATCAGCCCTAAACTTATCAGTGCCCCTCCCATCTCACAGTGCAGGGAATGCTCAACTCTGTGAGTCCACAGGCTCTTATAGGTCATCTGCTAAAATGCCTCATAGGCTGGGTGCCAAGCCCACAAGGAGGAAAGAAAGGGTGCTGATTATCTCCCTAACCATAATAGTATGCTCAACAACCTCATGATAAGTTTTTTGGTATGGAGTGACGGAGCTCACAAAGATGTCGGGACTCCTGCATCAAGATGGCTGCCATTATCAAGAAAGACAAACACCGATCACCATGATCAAGAGCTATGAATACAGCTTCTGTAGACACAGAAAGGAAATGGGGACAACCCATTTGACCACATCCTGAAGAATGTCAGTGCCATACACCTGAGCCTAAGTGGAGGCTCCCAAAAGGCAGAGAGTGGGAGATTGAGAGAAAACAAGACCTCATTTCACATATAAGAACAGCCTCAACAGCCAACATGGGGGTGGGCACTGGGGCCTCTGGTAAAATAATGTCTCTCCCCTGCTCAGGCTCCTGTGCAGAAGCAGCAGCAAAGCCAGGCAGCGTGCTCCTCCGCATGCCTTACGCGTAGTGAATGATGGCGCCATTGGGTCCCGTACTGGAAATCGTTGGGAAGCTCAGGTCCACAAAGTCAGCCTGTTGTCTGGAACAGAAAGATACAGAGAGCACAGCGGCTTCCAGAATCTTATTGTGCCAGCAATCAGGGCCCTCTCAGCCTCATTTAAGTTGCCAAAGAAATGACCACAAGGTTCCTGCGCACACGGATCCGTACCTGCGAAATTCCTCAGCCTTGTCGGCAGCTGAGATCTCCGACACACCACCTTTGGGCACCTACAAGGAAGTTGCTCATAAGTCATCTGGAGTGATAAATTCACGTGTTTATTACATGTTAAAAGGGATGCATTAAAAGCTTATTTTTTCCTCAATTCCCATGTCCTGGCTGTCCAACCTATGGGACACAGCTGAGGTCTTGTCTTCAACAAGGAGGGAACTTTCTAAGACTCTTACCAAAGCAATCTAAAGTAGAAGGGTTTAGGGGCCCCTGGGTGGCTCAGTCAGTTAAGCATCCAACTTCAGCTCAGGTCATGATCTCACGATTTGTGAGTTCAAACCCCATGTCAGGGTCTGTGCTGACAGCAGCCTGGAGCCTGCTTCAGATTCTGTGTCTCACCCTCTCTCTGCCTCTCCCCCACTTGTGCTCTGTCTTTATCTCAAAAATAAATAAAAAATTTAAAAAAAAATTAAAGTAGAAGGGTTTCTATTTTTCACTTAACTCTCTGCCCCAGTGTTATACCCTAAAACCTCCCCAAACTTAATCCATCTAAGTTGAAAAATTCAAAACCATCTCCTGCTAGGATATTGTCCTGCGAAAGTCATCCTAAATACGTAAAGAAGATAAATGAAAGATATTATTACAAGGTGATTAATAACGGCCAGAAAATTAAAAAGGATCTAAACACCTGAAAATAGGAGCAATGGCAAATTGGTCTAACCACTAAACGCAACCTCTCTGCTTGGATCCTTCTGTTTGTTAAATTTTTTTTATTCGAGTATAGTTGACACACAGTGTTATGTTAGTTTCAGGTGCACAACACAGTGATTCGTCATCTCTATTTATGCTATGCTCGCCACAAGTGTAGCTACCATCTGTCACCTCACAATGCTTTTACAATTTGGATCCTTTTTTTAAGGCCTCAAAGTACATGGAAAATGCTCACGCTGTGGTGCTAACGGAATAAAATAAAATACAAAATCGTATGTATACACTGAGAGATGTGTAAAACTTATTTACACAGAAGGAAAATAGCCAGAGAGAATAAAATAGTTACACACAGGGTGATACCCTTCTTCCAGTGTAAGCTACTTTTAAAGAATTGTTTATATAATATTTAAAGGGAACATGTGATTGTTTAGTAATGACACAAAGAAATCCTCCTGCTGTCAACCATAGGAATGAAAGGGCAAGAAACTAATGGCCAAGAGTCAATTTACTATCAAATAAAAAGTTTTAAGTCTTAAACTGAAGTACACAAAGATCTTTTTCTCTTAATATAATCACCTTGCCTAGAATATTATTGTGAGTCATTTTTCCTCATAATGAAATTCCACTCAGTTATAAGACAATGCCTTGACCCAAAAAGGATCCTCTCTGTGAAGGAAATTCTGTCTTCATCTGTGTTACTATTTTCTACAATTAAAAAAACTTCTAAATACACACACACCAAATTTCCAGAAAGAACTACCAAAAGTAAGGACTAAAATTAGATCAAGACCTTACACCTCGTGGTCACCAGAGCATGGAGGTGCCACAGTTTGAATCACATGTTGAGAACTTCTGAATAATCTACATCCATGTGTTAAAACAAGACGAACAACCAACCTCTTTCTCCAGCCAGTTAAAGAGTTCACAGAGGGCAACAGCATCTTTAATCTGTGCAAAGAATAGAGACAATTTTTTTTAAGTTATTACTGAAAATCAGCTGGGTAAATTCAGTGCCCAGCCCTAACGTGGTTCTGAGAAAGCCGGACCCATCAGGCGCAACCGGGGAAGGGCCTGCCGAGAGCAAAGGCAAATCCCTCAGTGGATTCACTCCTGCCCTCCAGAGGCAGGAAAGACAAGCCACTGGCAAATGCCATCTGTGGGCCTCAAATCTTTCTAGACCCACCACTGGCCTTGAAACATACCTTGGGCCTTTTAAGAGGCATCACCTTCTTATTCTTCTTCTTCTCCATCATAATCATCATCGTCGTCGTCGCCTTTTTTGTGTTATACATTGTACTTTATAAAGATCTAGCCCACTGAGTATTCTACTTCATTTTCTCACTAACGCTGGAAGGCTCAAAAAATTTCCGGCCTTGTGCCAGGCTCAAAGCAGATGAGGGACTGGGCCTTCCAACCACCATACACACTCCCTTTGCACGGGCTGCTTTACTCACGTGAGCTCGCCGCATGCCTTCTGATTCGGCAGAATTCTTCACAGCTTTGGCGATGCAGATGGGGGTGTAAGGCATACAGCATCGATGATCCTAGGGGCAAAAGGCGTAATATGGGAAACTGAGTCTGGCTCCACTCACCCAAGACCAAGGCAATCACCTCTTCACCCAGCACATCAAGACAGGTCATGTGAAGAGCTCCCATTCAGGACCCATGGAGCTGTGCCTGGGGATCGAAGTCCTGCCCCTTTTGGTTGATGACTCTGAGCATGACAAGAGGGGCTCGAACGCTTCCAAAAGGTAAAGTACATCAAACAAGATTATTTTTCTTCTGTCCCCCACATCTTCAGCTCTCTGGCACTGCTGGCTGCCGGCCATCAGGAAGACACTGCTTTTCAAGCTTCCATGGTCATGGTCAGAGTCCATAAACAGATCAAAGCTTGACTGAAATAACCCCTTTCTTGAAAAAGCACAAAGGAGGCTTTTTCCCACTGGGGACACACACGACTGAGGGAGGGCTCCTGCTCCTTCCCATCTTGCTCAGGGATCACAAATCACCTACTGTTCACGATCTGATCGTAAAGGGCTGGGGAAGACCCTTCCCAATGAGAACGAGTCAGAGGCCAGCCCTGCACTCCGGGAGGGGGGTTTAGGATCACCTTGCACTCGCACAGAGCTTGTTGAAAGGCTTTCATTCCTTCTAGGCTCCTTATTCCCTCACTCCTACGTGCATAGCCCTCATGAAACAGAGAAGGCAGGCATGATCCCCTAACTTAGGTCAAGGAAACAAATCTCTGAGCAGATGAGTGCCACACAGTGTGAGAGTGGCAGGGCGTACTGGCAAGCCAGGTCTCAGTGGGCCAGGCCTGGGCTCTTTCCAGGATGGAGAAGAGAGGAGACCCCTGGGCTTGCTAAAGGGCACTTGGCAGCCAGAGGCTCCAGACAGGATGTTCGAAAAGGCTACAATCCAAGGTGGCTTGGATTCCAGTCATGCCCTGGGCCCTAGTTAAAATGAGAGGACAGGTGTTCACTGCTTAGAATAACCCAACAGGGGCTGAGTAAAGGGCAGGTGTATCACTATCATTTGACTTTCAACAAGTCCCCAACTTCCCAAGCCTCTCTGGGCCTCCAGTCTCCTTAGCTGTAAAACGTGGTGAGGGAGGAGCACATGCAGAGTAGTGTTTCCCAGAGTTCTCCTACCACCTATACAGCTCTTATACCGGCTGCCAGCCCTCTAGACCCTTACTTCTTTTCTTTAGACCATCTTTATTTAAAAAATATTTTTTTAAATGTTTATTTATTTTTCGAGAGAGAGACAAAGCACAAGCAGAGGAGGGGCAGAGAAAGAGGGAGACACAGAATCTGAAGCAGGCTCCAGGCTCTGAGCGGTCATGGGGCTCAAACTCACGAACGGCGAGATCATGACCTGAGCCAAAGTTGGACACTCAACCGACTGAGCCACCCAGGAGGCGCCCCTCTTTAGACCATCTTCAAATCAACTTAGTTTGTTAAATTCTGTCTTAAGAAACAATTTTTATATCATCATGGTCTCAAATACTAGAAATATTTTTTCTAGTATATGCTGAATTGCTTTTAAAACAGAGAATATTTAAATAAACCTAAGTATTAGTATATACCACCTAAAATCATCTCTCATGCCACACTCTGGACAACACAGGACTCAATGAGTTCTAAGGGCCCTCAGACTCTCAACATGGCTCTAGCCCAAAGGGCTCATCTAGGGAGAGGACATCTCTGATCTGACAATCAGTCCCCGAGATCTTCCAAAACAACCTCTGTTTCAAAGACAAAGCTGCATGATGCCAGAACTGGGAAGGGGCTGGCAGCTGGAATGTGGCCGACTTTGGATGGGCCTCAGCAGGGCTACCAACCTTGGGGATGGTCTCGCTTACGGCGTAGCTGGCCTTGTCGCTGACCCACACCTTCTCCCTTGGGGAGAGATTGGCACACAGAGCCTTGAGCTCGCCCAGGATGGACTTGTAGGGAAGCACCTGGATTCTGTATTCGGCTTCTAGGCCCATGTCAAAAAGCAGATGCTCCTTCACACTGGGGGCATCTATGCGGTCACCATCAATGAAGAGCCTGCAGAGGGGCCAGGGGTGAGGCAACAGAAAAAGGAGGACACGTGAGTGAGGAGGGGAAGCACACACCCACACATACACAACAGGCTCCACCTTCTAGCAACCAAAACCAAGCAGTTCCCCTTCCTCCCCATTCCCTTCTCAAATCCTGCTCCCCAAACTGTGTCCCTATCCCCGTGTATGTTATCACCATCCACTCCATTCCCCCAGCCGAGACGTGGACACTGTCCCTTCCCGCCACTAAGATCTTTGGGCCTATAGTGTAAATCCTGATCAAACCTGTCCAGCTTTGACCGTGGCCTTGTCTAGTCACCAGCCAGGTTCAGGCTGCCCCCATCTCTCTGCTGGATTAGCACCAGAGCCTCCTAACTGGTCTCTGCACCCAGTCTTGCTCCAGCCAGCACAGTTTTCCCAGTCACAGTATTCTTTATGATTTACAAACCTGATCATGTGGTTCCCTGTGAAAAAGTCGTTCAATAGCTCCCCAGTGTCCTCAGGATAAAGGTCCGAGCTCCTGGACACCGCTCATGGGCCTTCCTTTAGGTGGCCCCTGCTCACCTTCCAGCCTCACACTCTATGTTCCCACCACACTGAACCACTCCAGGCCCTCCTCAGGCAGCGTGCTCTCTCCTGCCCAGAGCCACTGAAAATGTCATGCCCTCTGCTTAGACCACCATTCTCCTCACTCCCAGCTCACCTAGCCAACGCACATGCACCCTCGATCTCTGCTTCGATATTACTTTCCCCAAGAGTCTCCTCTGATGCCCAAGTTTAGGTCAGGCCCCTCCTGTAACATCCATACCCATCCCACTGACAAGTCAGTGCCCACTTACATGCCCTGAAGCCCCTGAAGAGACATTCATCCCCCAGCTCCAGCCCAGCACCCTGTCTCATTCACCCTAGCACCCAATAGAGACCCTATCAACTTAATAAATGTTATCTGAATAAAGAGCCATCCAAATAAAAGAACAACTGCAGGAAGGCCACAAGCAATGCTTTAATACATAAAGTTTGACGGGGGGAGGCCTGGCCCCTTCCGGAGTCATTTCTGACCTTCCAAATGCCTGGGTTTATTTGAACTATGGACCCAAGACTGTATAACTGAGCCTGTACATCCATTTGCAACTGGCTGCTACAAAATTTAGAATCAAATGTGTGGCCTGACCAAGACTTTGCAGCAGGAATTTTGTGAAATAGCTTCATTCTGGTTTTGTTCTGATGTCCTGCCTAGTTTGTTTGGTTTTTTTCCTATCTTCTAGTACTGGAGAGACTGTCATAGATTTCAAGGTATTTGGGAGATTAAGAGAGAGGCAGGATGTAAAAAAAATACCTGCTGTTAAGGAAGACAAGAAGGGAAAGGAAAGAGGAGAGGGAAAGGGAGAAAGCAGAAGAAAAGCAGTGCATCGGCGGGATGTCAGGTAGTGACGGGGTCGACCAGCAAGAGGAGACGGGGAATCTGAGGAGCTGTGAGGAAGGAAGGACCTTCCAGTGTGGCCCAACACTCACATGATCGTCTCCAATCCTATGATTGCATAGGAGAAAAACACCGGATTGTGCTCCACATCTGATCCTCGGAGATTGAACAGCCCTTAAAAGAAAAAAATAAAAGCCCCGTCACTTGCCTGACTTGAGATTACAAGAGAGAGCCTGTAGGGGGAGGGAAACGCTTCAACATCCATGGAAGGCTTCCATGGAAGGACTCCGTGGCATCTCTCAGAAAAGCCGGAAACCTCACTTCCTGGTTCCACTTGGAGCTGCAGTCGCTCATGCCCGCCAAATGATGGCACCAAAACTGTTTCTTATGCTACCATATTGCTGTCCCGGGAACAGAATGGAAGTTAGTCAAAAAACAGGAGGATTACCCTCCAAAGAGTTGAAATTGTCCCCCTGGTGGTGACCTGCCAGACCTGGCCTTGCTGCAGCAAACCGGCATTCCCAAGTAAAGGGAAAGGAGCCAAGCACTCTCTCCCTTCTGAAGCAAACAACGTCCTCAGGTAGAAAGACTGAGACCCACCCAGGATGGTGAGGGAGCCCAACAAGGCCCTCCGGCTAAGAGTCAAGGAGCCCCGAGGAGGCGGAGCTTCCCAGCAGAGGAACAAAAGCATGGAGTGAGTGGTGGTGGCCTTTAAGCCCAAGAATGAAACCCGTATCAGAGCCCACCCAAGGGTCAGCTATGATACCGAACTGGAGTGGAGGCCCCGCCTACAGCCAGTGTTAAAGGTGTTTGGGGAGATCACTGTATGTTTGAAGGAGTTTGGGGAGATCACTCTATGTTTAAAGTCTGGGGAGATCATTGTATGTTTAAGAAACTAAAGTGGCCAGCAGAGAGAATAGCTAGGGTCTCAAAGCTTCCAGATGCCTAATGCTTGCTCTCCTGAAGAATACAGTATTTAAAAACTCGTAGTGAGAAAAGCTCTACGTCTATTTTAAAATAATGGCTTCTCACAACAAAGCAATGAAGCTTTACCTATCAGATGAGCAGTTTAAAAATGACAGTACCAGGGCACCTGGGTGATTCAGTCGGTTAAGTGTCTGTCTGACTTCGGCTCAGGTCATGATCTCAGGGTTTCTGAGTTCAAGCCCTGCTTCGGGCTCTCTGCTGTCAGCACAGAGCCTGCTTCAGATCCTCTGTCCCCCTCTACCTCTCTGCCCCTTTGCTGCTCACACTATCTCTCTCTCTCTCTGTCTCTGTCTCTCTCTCTCTCTCTCTCAAAAAATAAACAAACATTACAAAAAATTTTTTGATAAAATTTTAAAAAATAAAAATGCCAGTACTTGGGACTGGGAAGGGTGTGGCAAGACAGGCATATTCCTATCCACTGTAAACAATTCTAGCAGGTAAATGGCAAGATGGGTCCAAAGGCCTACCATATGCACACCCTCTAACCCATAATACCACCCCTGAAAGCAACCAGAAATAGAAGAAAATCATCAGAAACCAAGACACAGATTTTGATGCACTAAGATTTTGATGGCGGCATCATAATAAAATCATGAGAAAACCAAAAATAACCTAAGGTCATCCTTAAGGGAATGGGTAAAGTAAATTACGGTATAACCAACCATATGATGGGATATTTATATTTACTTAAGTTACGATTATACATGCTTAAAGTATGCTGATACTTTGGAAAAAATCAAGCTTCAAAATTATATATGCGCCAAATATTAACAGTGATGATCTCTGGGTAACAAAATTGTAGGTGCTTTTTTTTCTTTTTCTTTTTACTTCCTCTACATTTTCCAGGTTTTCCGCAATGGGAATGTGTTTTCTTAAAATCAAAGGGAGAAATTAACTTTATATATGTTATTTTCCCTGATGTCAAGGTTATTAATTAATTAAGGATATAAGTCACTGATACATGTCAAGTATCACTGATATCTGACAAAGTTTTGGGGCTGGGGACTGGAGACATAGGACACTGTGTGGTAGGGTCTCTTTCTCTAATGAGAAAATTAAAAAATGAGGTAGTGCCTCTTCTCAGTCACCCTGGGTCAAACCCAGTCAGAAAAGGAAGACAGAACAGGAAGATTCACCAAGATTCCTTCAGGTTCTAGAGGATGACAAGTACTAAACAATTGCATGCAGGTTGTTTAAGGTCTAAAGATTCAGAAACTGCTATCGTATCAAAAAAGCTGGTGAAAAATATTTATAGTTCCTGAGTTTTCTGAGGTACAAATATTTCTAGAACATGGGGTGCCTGGGTGGCTCAGTCAATTAAGTATACAACTCTTTTAATTTATTTGTATTTTTTTTATGTTTATTTATTTTTGAGAGAGACAGAGACAGAGACAGAGAGAAACAGAACACGAGTAGGGGAGGGGCAGAGAGAGACACACAATCTGAAGCAGGCTCCAGGCTCCGAGATGTCAGCACAGAGCCCGACATGGGGCTCGAACTCACAAACCACAGGGTCATGACCTGAGCTAAAGTCAACACTTAACCAACTGAGCCACCCAGGTACCCCATAAGCTTCCAACTCTTGATCTTGGCTCAGGTCATGTTCTCATGGTTCATGAGTTCAAGCCCCATATCAGGCTGTGCGCTGACAGTGTGGAGCCTGCTTGGGATTCTATCCCTCTCTCTCTGCCCTTCCCTTGCTTGCTCTCTCTCTCTTTCTAAATAAGTAAATAAAAACAAAATTTTTTTTAAAAGAGAAATATTTCTAGAACATTCTCACTGTGAAGAACACAGGGGCCTAAAGAAAAAGTATAGAGAAAAAAATAATCTCCTATGGTGCCACTTCTACAGCTATAAAGAGACATGAATATTGACAGACACAAAATACTGACAGACATTAAGTGTTAGGAAGGAATGTCCTTCCTCAGAGGTGTCCCAGTCCTGAAGAGACTGGTGAGAGGTGGACATCCACCATAGATTTAACATCAGCCCCTAGCTGTAATACCACTTTGGGCAAAGCTACACTCCCCTCTCCCATCCTCTATAATTCTTTCTCCATCCTACTTGGTGCATCATATACCCATTGGTGACATAAGTCTTTTGTTTATTCCCTGGCCACTCAGACAGCTGGATCTGCACGAACACACAGATTCCCAGAGAACCAAGGGAGAGACCGGGTAACATGCCCAAACAGTAAAGCCAGAGCACTCACATGCAATCTCATCCAGGGCAGTGACCACAAACCACACGACGTTCCTCTCGGCCATTTTCAACCGAAGGTCTGCAACCTTGTCCTTCCAGGAGATGCCTGCAAGAAACAAACGTGCTTGCGGCTCTGGCCCTGGTTCCAGGGACCCACGGGAGCCAACTGAAAGAACCCATCCCAAACATTCTGAGCCAGCACCACCTGTTATAGGGAGCATGTTGGTTGAGCAAACAGGAGGCCTGGATTTAAGCCTCTGTCCAAACCTGTTGACTTTCAAGAGCCCTGACTGCCTCACCAACAAAATTAATACATTTGTTCATCCAACAAATGTCTATGAAGCACCTAGACTTCCCAGGCATAGGTATCTGCCAGGCACTGTGCTGGTCACCGTGGCTACAGCTCTGAGTTATACCCAGTCCCTGCCCTCAGGGGGCTTACAACCTAGATGGGAAGGCAAATAATTAAACCAGCAACAGTTACACTTCCGTGTAAGAACTGGCACAACAGCAGAGGCACAGGGAGCTACAGAACATACTGCCCAGGAGGGAAAACTCACCCAGTCTTACAGGCCGGGGGAATACCACCCACTTTACGTTCTTGGAGCCGAGAGACTCGCCCTTTGGTGCTAAGACCTAGGTACTCCCTGCAATCTGACTCACTGGGACCACTACTTCTAAATCACACTTGCCCTGTCATAGCCAGGGCCTCCCTGTGGCTCTCCAGATGGAATGGTAGCCCTGGGGAAGCTCACCCCATCACTACCACGACCACCACCATCCCCACCACGAAACGGTACTTTCAACTCCGGTTACAGCCACCTGGGAACAGGACGACCCTCTGTCTTATTCACCCAGCACCTGGCATAGTGTCCTGCACATAGTAGGTACTTGTGTTTGTTGAACACAAGTCTTACCCCCAACGTCTGCTCTCCCCTCTCCTACAAGTAATAGGTCAGCGCCTCTGATTCAGCTTCTAAAAAACTCAAAACATGCGAATGGAAAATGTCTAGCTGACCCTGGGCCACTCCCTGGACCTATCCCCCTGAATCTGAGCTACCCTCCGGTGAGGGCACCACAAGGAGAGCAAGCTGGGGGCTGCCCCCACAACCAACACCGCTTTGAAGATCAGCTCGGGAATGCTGTTTAAAACTTGGCAAGAGTCTGGGCTGTAATGCTTTCTTCCCAGGACCCCTCTGGGCAATCTGCCTACATTCCAGACATCCCCCATCCACCTCTACTCTGCTGTTTCTACCACACGACTTCCTCCCCTTCAGCCCCACCTCCCTGGCCTCTCTGTGTATCCCTCACTCATAAATCCACACTTTCAGCTCCCACAAATGGTTCGCAGAACTTGCTCCACACCGACCACTATCATACAGGCCTAAGAAACCCATGCCCCAAAGTCGCTAAAGCAGAAGGTACAAGATGGGGTGGGGGGTGGGGGGTGGGGAGGTAAATCTACAAACGCGGGCAAAAGAAAAGGAAATGGAAGCTAGAAGCCCCTCAGCCCTGTTTCCAATATCAGACACGTGAGAGGCAGTGAGCAACAGCGTAGTAAAAAAGCCATCTTAGCAGCAGCCAAAGGTCTGCCCAGAAGAGCAGGGCAAGAATAAATTATGCAAAGTAGGTGGTAAGTAGGTGCCAACCCTGGAAACAAATAAAGCTCCTGCCTTCATGAAATACCCCACCAGTGCCAGTGCCAGCATGGGGCAGAATCCTCCCGTGAGCTCAAGCTGAACTCTGATTCAGGACAGCGATGAAGACAAAGGTGACAGGTGGAAGGGACGATGGCTGGGGGCCCTGCTGCATGCAGCACAGTTCTGACCTGTGTAATCGAGGCCCAGGGTGAGGAGGGGCTTGCACGGGCGCTCAGGACGGTCTGTCCAGATTTTGTCCACAAGGTTCTCTTTGACAGGAATGAGGTGGTGGCCTGCACTTCTCAGAACCTTGGCCATCTTCTTCCAGTAATCTGGGGAGAAATACACGTGGCCCAGCCATGCATGAACTGAACGCCATCTCGGCCAAGGCAGGCAGCAGAGCCTTGAGAGCCAGCGCCTTCTGAAAGGCGATCCTCCCGTGGCCTAGCGCTGGGTGCATAGGACGCAGAACTGCAAAGAGGTGATCTTCACCACCAACCGCCTTCCCCTGCCTCTCTGCCAGAACTCCTCTCCTCACCTTGATCTTTACCATGACGTCAAGTCACACCGAGCCCCCAGAGGATCCACGTCCCACAAACAAAGAAGGACAATGGAGAGGCATCTAGAACCCACTTCCTCACCCAAGCTGGAAGGACGCCAGCTCACTCACCAGTAGGAATGATCAGTGGGTCCACACCAACCCTGGATCCTTCAGGAAGTACACTCACCAGCCAGTCTTCCTGAGTGGGTGTGTCCTTCAGACCTACAGAGGGAAGAACAGAGAAGAAACAATTCCCAGTGGAACCAAGCTCACGGTCCTACCCAGAAGGAAGCAATTCACCAACATCACGATAACAGGGCCTTTATTAAGCACCTTTTCTAAGGTTAGATGGGTGGCACATGAAAAAATCTGAACTTCCCTTA
Organism: Herpailurus yagouaroundi; assembly: GCF_014898765.1. Lineage (NCBI taxonomy): Eukaryota > Metazoa > Chordata > Mammalia > Carnivora > Felidae > Herpailurus > Herpailurus yagouaroundi. Next base: position 47,634,051 of record NW_024412404.1, read on the forward strand.
ATCCTGGAAGGCTGCAAGAAGTATAAGATGGTGTGTTTTTCTTTTTCTTTTTTTTTTTTTTGAGAAAGAGAGAGAGAGAGAGAGAGAGAGAGAGAGAGAGAGAGAGGAGGGAATGCACAAGTGGGGGGAGGGGCAGACAGGGAGAGCGAGAGTCCCAAGCAGGGTCTGTGCTGTTGGCGCAGAGACCAATGCGGGGCTCAATCTCATGAACCGCAAAATCGTGACCTGAGCCGAAATCAAGACTCAGACGCTTAACTGAGTCACCCAGGTGCCCCTTAACACCCAGGTGTATTAAGACGGAAGCATACGATAAAGTAAGAAGACAACAAAAAGAAAAGGCAAGATTTTCATTCGACTCCTGGTCAAAACAGCACCCCCGGAATCACTGCAACATAGGTACACGTGTCACTGCAAACAACATCTTCTCCGCCATCAGTCACTTTACCACCAGTGGTCACTTGAAGAGCACTTGGGTGGTGACTGGTGAAGGCTGGGAGCTGGGGGCCTCCCTCACATCCCACACCAGGTAAGAGAAACACACGCCATGGTACTCTCCCCTCACTGGAAGGGAGGGTGGCAGAGAGAAGGCTCCTGCCCCTCAACCAGGTCTGACTGGAGGGCTGAACACAAGCCTTTGCAGCAAAGAAATCTTTCCAAAGATTAAGACAGGAACACACAGGTACCCGTCACCATCATCTTTACAATGGCTCCCTGGCTTTCCAACTCCTGAGAGCAAACAGCCCTTCCCGTTTCTTCCGAGCGATTCATCATAGGACACCAAACAAGCTCCAAGAAAGGAACTGAAGTTATTTTTGATATTCCAGTTTTCCTTTAATCCAAGCCAATACCTTCTATGTTTGGATGCGTGCTTCTTAACTGATGAGATTTTTACTAAAAACTTAACAGTTTGGTGAAATACATGTATATTTAGAGTGAAAGTTCATATATTCTAAACCAGTACTTATCTTCACTATTTTCCCTACAGACTGCTGATAACCACATAACCACAGAGGGGAAGTTCGAAGATTTATAAAGAAATGAGCTCACGAACTTCAATTCCAAAAACTGCCTAAAAGCTGGCACTGAGCTGTTATTTTGCTATTTGACTCTTGGCTATTTTTTTCCCAAACCACTAAAAAGCCACTTACTAACGAAGTTTCTTTTAATGCCCCTCGTATGACTTTTATAGGATGAAGTCATGCTATCTCCTAGCAGACAGATACCTGGCAAAACCCCAGGGATGAATCACTCCCCAACCAAACCCACCAGAATTTCCCTATGCAGGAGAAATGCCTGAGGAAAGAGGGGTTCAGGCAAACTAGAGACAGACGTGGAAAGAAGGAAGATTCATTCCCTGGGGAAACCAAATACCTACTTGAAGGAATGAGCAGAATTTGCTCCTCTGACTCTCTGCCCCCCCGCAAAGTGCTAACAGACCTGACAGCTGGAGATGTGGGCTCCAAGGAGAGATGCCCATACCCCAGGGGTACACTGACTGATCCACCAGGGCGCAAACAGAAAATCTTAGGAGGTCTATTTGTATTCATTTTTTCTAAAAAACAAAGAAATTAATTTTTGTTCACATTTGAAATGCAGATGGACAGCAGCACGTATATCTAAACACATAAACAAGTATACATATATGTTGAGGGTGCATGAGCCATTAACGGAGGCATGCAATCAGAAAGTTTAAAGATCACTAGCCTGTTCATTTATAACAGCCCCACAGCCCCGAATGCATGCTTGTGTGTGTGTATGTGCATGTCAATGTGAGAGAAAGAGGGTTTTCTGGTGCCATGACCTGGATGGTGTCTCCCAAATTCACATGTTGAAGCCCCAACCTCAATGTGACTGTATCTGGACAGAGGATTTTAGGAGGTAATTAAGATTAAATGAAGTCAAAAAGGTGGAATTCTAATCTGATAGGATTGGTGGCCCTTTAAAAAGAAGAAAAGAGATCTATCTCTCTGCCGTGTGAGGACACAGTGAGAAGGCAGCCATCTGCAAATCAGGAGGAGGGCTGACACCAGAACCTGACTATACTGACACCCTGATCTTAGACTTCCAGCCTTTGGAACTGAGAAAACAAACTTGTGCTGTTTAGGCCACCTCGTCTCTGGTATTTTGTTATGGCAGCCAAAGCTGACTAAGATACCCTCAAAAGGGTCCATGACCTCATAAAACCCTAGGGTCCCTTCCCAAAGCTGGCCAACTGAAGTTGGGCTGGCCATGTCTCTAACCCATCTTCATGAGCGTCCAGTTGCTGTCCATCTGCTTGGCAGCCTGGAGAAAGTAACGTCCGTCGGTCCACATGGCCGCATGCTCTTCCGTAATGATGGCTGTGCCTGCAGCAGGGGAGTAAACAAACAAAAGAGAAACGTTTCTGACAACCACGCAGAAGCTGCACACGGTGGTGGCAGGCAGGCAAGCACAGTGAGCCCTGGGGCCCAGCCTCCCACCACCCCTCACTCCAGCAGCGCAGATGGGCCTTTGACTCCAGAGAAAGCTCCAGGCAAAAGAACACAAAGCCACTGAGAACAAGCTGTGGGCCAAGCTCTGAAGGCTGCCTGAGGCCTGGTCCCTGCACAGTACCCCATTTGCACAGCTCGAGTCAAGGCCAAAAGAACAGAGGACTGTGCACCTATGGTCAAAATGGCCTCATAATCAACAACACGGAGGTGATAACGATTCCAGCACGGTGATCTGCTCTACTCCAGAGGAATGGTCTCACCTTTTCTGAGAAACCCACTGGGCTCTACATATTCACGGTGACTCACTGGTCACCAGCAGGGGTTGACATCTCCCACCCCTACCTGCCCTCAGTTCCTACAGGCCTGGCAGAACTCAAGGCTTTCAGCAGAGGTGCCAGCCAAAAGCAATCCTAAGGGGCCAGCCAACACAAGCACATACACAAAAGGAAGTGGTTCTTGCCAAGTCTAGCCTAATGATGGGAGTCTGAAGGGGGAAAAAATCACCCTAAAACTCAAGGACAGGGCAGTTTTGGAAAAGTTAGGGCAGGGCACCAATGTAGCTCAATGTTCACCTTTATTATTTAAGTTTTTTAATGTTTATTTATTTATTTATTATTATTTTTTTAATTTTTTAATGTTTATTTATGTTGGAGACACACAGCATGATCAGGGAAGGGGCAGAGAGAGAGAGGGAGACACAGAATCTGAAACAGGCTCCAGGCTCTGAGCTGTCAGCACAGAGCCCGACGCGGGGCTCGAACTCATGAACCGTGAGATCGTGACCTGAGCCGAAGTCGGATGCCCAACCGACTGAGCCACCCAGGCGCCCCTGTTTATTTATTTTTGAAAGGGAGAGAGACGGGGCGCCTGGGTGGCGCAGTCGGTTGAGCGTCCGACTTCAGCCAGGTCACGATCTCGCGGTCCGTGAGTTCGAGCCCCACGTCAGGCTCTGGGCTGATGGCTCGGAGCCTGGAGCCTGCTTCCAATTCTGTGTCTCCCTCTCTCTCTGCCCCTCCCCCGTTCATGCTCTGTCTCTCTCTGTCCCAAAAATAAATAAAAACGTTGAAAAAAAAAAAAAATTTGAAAGGGAGAGAGAGCCTAAGTGGGGGAGGGCCAGAGAGAGAGGCAGACACAGAATGCCAAGCAGGCTCCAGGCTCTGAGCTGTCAGCACAGAGCCTGACACAGGGCACAAACCCATGAACCGTGAGATAATGACCTGAGCCGAAGTCGGACACTTAACCGACTGAGCCACCCAGGTGTCCCCACCTTTATTATTTACACTGAAAGTGAAATTACCCAGAAGCCAAGCAAGCACTTGGAGAATTACACAGGACCAGCAAGCTAAGGTGAGGGTTCTGGGGTACAGTTAGTGACCATTACTTATAGAGTGCCGTTGACACAGGTATCTTCAGTTTAATTAATACGGTTTTCTGTACGTATATTATTTTCAATGAAAAGTTCAAAAACATTTTTTAAACGAAAATTATTTAAAACTGTAAGAGCAAATAAATAAATAAATACAATAAAACTTTAATAGCAAAAGTGTAGAGAAAAGGGCCACTAAAAGCTGACCTTAGGGAACTGGGGGATGCTGGGAATTCACACCTTTCTGCAGAGGTTCAAGGGCGAGTGCCCGGCTTGCATTCTCTTTTGGGTCCTATCACAGGCTGAAGCCTGGCCCCGTTATTTTTGGGAAGTGAACAAAAGTACAGAAAGAACAGACAGAGAAGTTAGCAACTCACCTGCAGAGCCATCAAATCCAGAGACGAAGGCCCGCCGACAGTCACACGGAGCAATGTACTCACTCTGGAAAACAAAAGAGAGGGCGAACTGGACCTCAACCAGTCACGTGCCAACTGCGCTCCACATGCTCAGCTATGTGCGAGGCCCCGCAGGGACACGAAGGCTGGCGGACCTTCAAGGAACAGTCTAGCTAAAAAGTCAAACTGAACATGAAAAAAATTAGCGCACAATCCAGAAGACCCCAATTAATTAAGGGCTAAAAGAGCTGCTCCTGCCAGCCTCTATTTCTTCTTCTGCAGAACAAAGAGAGTCAGGATGAAACAGATCAAAACTGCTCTTTCCTCACTGAGATCTTGAAAAACAAACCAGTAGCCTTCTCCCTTCCTTGCCACTGGCATGGCATTTAGGCATCTGTTATTTTTCTGAAAAGAAAGGCTGAATTTCTGTTTTAGGCGCCAATAGTTCTCTCACTTAGATCTCTTTGGCATTGGCTTGTTTCTGAACTTCCTGAAGTGTGTGTTCTTCTCCAAGGTAGCAGCCCCAATCGCTCCCACGCAGACCCTGTCCCTTCCTGTTGGGGTATAAATGGAAACGCTTCCTCAATGAATCCAGGAGGCTTCAGCAAAAGAAAACGTCATGTCCCAAACCAGGTCTTGCCCATCCCCCTGCCTCTAAGCGGAAGGGGTTAGAGACTGTGGAACACAGAAGGTTCTCATTCCTGTGCAGAGGGCACAGGGCCGTGGCATGCTACTTCTGGTGACAGCCCATGACACACAGAGAACGAAGGAATCTCCCCAAGGTCACGCAAGTAGCAGAGGCAGGATTTGAACTTGGGCTCTGAAGCGCCAGGCCATGCTGCTCCCACAGGACACATTCTCCCTCTCCAGGATATAGCGAAGTGTGAAGACAGACTCTCTAGATCTGTCTAGAGATCTGGCACGCGCACCTCCACAGCTGCTGCTCCTTCTACCGTTAGCGGGTTTCTCCCGAGCTAAAGGACCCGGCAGGGCTCAGAATGCTGAGGATGGAGAACGGGGCTGCCGGACCAAGGCGTTTTTAGGTCAACACGATGAAGGGGTGAGAAGCCGTCGATGTTCTGCTCCTGCCCCTTTCACCAGGGCAGCTGCAGTCACAGCCTCAAACCAGGCACAGGCACACTACCCACGGAGATGCCGGAGGGCCAGTACAGAGAGCCGTGACAGGTCTAGGTCACACCTGGCCTCCAGCAGGCCCAGCTCTCTGCAACAAGTCTCACTGCGTCTCTCAGGCTCAGTTGTTCATTTCTAAAACAGGTCCCTTCACACCGCTGAAAGCAACACCAGGCGCATGTTTTATCCCCAAACCATAGAGGAACATTTAACAGGCAGCACGAAGAATGCAGAAGGAAACGGCCGCCAGCAGCATTTATGAACTGGAGACTTCTCATTTGATTATAAACCCAGCAATCACTGGGTGCAAAACTAAAGAGAAGTAAAGCAAAAACGGAGGGTAGGGAGGAGTTCCCACCCTTCTCCTAGGATTGCTGTGAAGAACAGTAAGTTAATGTTTAAAACAGAAAACTCACCAGAAACCTGAGAGTGCTGCATATATGCAATGGAACAGACAGTATCAGTTTCTTCCTAGATGCTGAAAAAGCATCCAAGAGGCCGGGAAAACTAAGTAAACAAAAATAACTCTTATACTAAAAATCACAGTACACAATGGAGAAGACACAGGAGATGCTCCTGATGGATGAGGAGGGTCCCCTGCTTGAGGCTCATCCACCTGTGACACACAGTGAGATTGCCAGCAAAGGGCTGGCAGAGAAGGTATTGCTCATCTCGGCCCGGCTAGTCTCCACTCAGGGATCAGCTCTCGAGGAATGTCCCACCCCTACTGGGGCAATCCCGAGAGGAGGGACAGGGCCTCTCAAAGCAGCTGCCCATTGGCAAAGGCAGGAGGCAGGTTTCTCCAAAAGGAGGTGGAATTAACGGCAGGTGGACATGTTTGGTTTGGGATCAAGACGAGGTCTGGGCAAAAATGTCTAGACATGACCTAAGTAGTCAACATGCCAGAAAGCCGTCACTGACCAAAGCTGTCACCTCCACACCAACAGGCTAGGCAGAGAGGCCAGACAAGCACTGGGCCTGGGCCTCCCACTCTTCCCCCAGCAATGAAGCTGGCAAAACCCAAGAACACTCTCCCCAGAGAACAGCAAAAGGTCTAAAACAAGCCAAAGCCTTAGCATACGGGGGAAAAGGCACAAGGAAGCAGAGCTATCGGCTTTCTCTCCAAAACCACCGTTTCTCTCCACCTGAGACCAGCATTCAATCCAAGCCTCCACCATCTCCCCGTGGACCACGAACCCTACAATCCATTCTTCACACACACAGAGTGAGCTTTCCAAAATGTCTGTATGCACCATGTTAGCACCCTGCTCAAAACTCACCATAGCTTCCCGTCATACTTAGGATAGAACCCAAACCCAGCCCATCCCCAATGCACTGCTTGATCGGACCCTGCTGTCCTCTCAGAACGCCCCTCCACTCTCCCAGCCACCCGAGATGTTCAAGCCACCTCGCCTGCTTTCTGTATTTTGTACTTCCAAAGCTCATTCCTACTTCAGGGCCTTTGCACATGCTTTTCCTTGTGCCTATCAAAGTCCCTTTCTGATCATGGCATGGCCAGCTCCTTCTCATCATTACACTGCAGATCAGATGTCACCTCCGCAGAGGGGCTTGCCTGGACTATCCAAAGTGGCCACCTGGCCTTTACCTCTCTGTATAGCACATTTTTCTAGATGCTTCTCTTCTTGAGCTTTTTTTATATCATTATGGTATTATCTTGCCCCAAAATACCAGTTGCATGAGATGGGGGTATTTGTCTTTGTTCATCACTGTCCCTGTCCCTATCATGGTATAGGTATAGGTAACCTATCATGGTATAGGTAACACACAGTAGGTCCTTAACCAACATTTGCTGAATAAATGAACAAGCAGAAGGAAACATGAACCTTTGTCCTTCAACCTAGTTAAAACCTTAGCCATCTCCTTGAAGATGGAAGAAGGGACACAACACAAGAAATGCAGGTAGCCTCTAGAAACTGGAAAAGGCAAGGAAATAAGATCTTCCTCTGGAGCCTCCAGAAAAAAAAACATAGCCCTACTGACCCACTGCAGACTCCAGACCTCCAGAAGTGAAAGATAATAGATTTGTGTTATTGTAAGCCACTAAGTTTGTGGTAATTTGTTACAGCGGCAGCAGGAAACTAATACATTATCAAGACCAGAAGGGATCATTAACTGGGGTTTCAAACTCATTAAATGTGTTAGGGTACAGGCAAGTAAACTAAACAAGTAAAGCAGGATAAGGAAGTGACTCTTCCAGAGAGAGCAGCTCTTCTCAGCTCTGAATTCTGTTATGCCGGAATGCAGGCCGCATGTTGCCAACCCTCAGTAATTCAGGAGAGGCTAAATATATGTGTTCATGAGAGATCACCCAACTTTTAAGTGTTGACATCTAATTCAAACAATGTAAAGAATACACAGCCAAATAAGGCACATCTGTAAACCAGAAAAGAAGAGGGAAAAAAAAAAAAAAAAAAGCCTTAGCCATCTCTCAAAATCCAGCTCAAATATGCCCTCTTCCACAAAGTTTTCTGACCCACTCCACTCAGAGACCTCCCACATCAGAATTTTACAGAAGCATCCACACTGACATTTGTCCATGCCCTGCCTTGGGTGATAACAGATACTAGTAGCTACGTTTACTAAACCCCTACTATATTGCCAACAACTGTATTTCCATCTAGGACTTCATTTCCCATGCCCCCTTGCATCTAAGTGGGCTCACGTGAGTAGTTCTCATAAATGGAATGTGGGGTCGAGGTGATGTCTGGGTCAGGAGAGTAAAAACTGGGTGTGCCCTCTCCACACTCCTCCCCCTTCCACCAGCCGGAATGGTGGCATCAGAGGATGGAAAGAGCCTGGAGCTCCGAATCGCTCTCTTACTAGTGGAAGAAAGTCAGCCACCAACCAAGAACACCCATTCCAGACTGCTACATAAACAAGAGTTAAGGCTCCACAGTACCCGGCCACTGAAACGTTGAGACCTGTTACCATAGCTAGCATTACTCTAATCAATACAGTGGATAAAATCACTCTGTGATAAAAATCACTGCTCCACCCTAGGAGAGAGTCTGTTTAAGAAATACAAAACAGGAAGCCAACTCCAGGAAGAATGGGAGTAGGACAGAGTTTAGGAAAATCTGATTCAAGTCTTCCAGAAGGAAGAACCATAAAAATAGCCAAAAACTCAAGTTGGCACAGTCACCTCTGACAGAACATGAACCTTCGATTAAACTACCCCCAAGAACAGAATATAAAGCCTTACAGATGGGAAGGATAAAGAATTTGGATTTCTTAAAGGCAGAGCTGGCACAGCTCTGGCCCCAACCAATGATTCTCCTGGTGTGGGGCCAATGGCGCCCACAAATCCCAATGTTTGACTTAGATGGTACGTGAAAGCATCCAGATTACCAGAAAGAATGGACAATTCCTCACCTCAAAAGTCTCTCTGGGCCCAAACACATGATACGGCAACCCTTATTCTGGGTTTACAGAGAAAGAACCCCTCAGAGTTGCAGAGGACAGTGAGGACCAGGCCCCTGGACTGCCAGGTCCCCGTGTAATTACGCATTTGGGGTGCATTTTCTCTCTAGCACGGAACAGTGCGTGGGTGTGTGTATTTGTGTTTTGGAAAGTACACAAAGGACAGAATTCAAGATTTTCCTTCATTCTCCAACACCCTCCCTTCCCCACCCGTAGGAGAAATTCCATCAACTCTGAATCTAGCCTGAAATGAAACAATTAGGAACAACAGCCACAGAGAACAGCAGCCTCTCTATTACCGAGAAGGCTGCTGCAGCAGGTCACACACAAAGCCGAGCCTTCCTTCTTGTCCTCACAGTCCTGGCAAGGCCCCAGAGTCCCACTTAGCAGTCACCCCAACTCTGCCCCACCTCTCCACAGGAACCAAGGAAGGGACTCGGGACTTCTCATTTGCTTCTCTGGACGGCATCACAAACCCTCTCAGGTTCCAACCTTCCCAAACCCCTCTGCCATCTGCCTGTCAGGTCCACGCTCAGTCTGTGTTCTACGGCTTCTCGTCCAATCCTTCCCCTCTTCTCTGCTCCTAAGGCCGGCATCATGTCCCAGCCCTCTGTATCCTGACTCTGGAATCCTGCAATGGCCTCCCAATGGCTTCTCAGTCTCCAGTATCTCCCTTCTCCAATCCATACTAACCCCCGGTCCTTCTCTTGTTCAAAATCCCGCCATTCTCTTGTTCAAAATCCCTCAATGGGTCCCGACTTGTCTGACAGAAGCCTCAATTCCTGACTCTCAATTACTCATCCAGGGAGAAGCCATCCAATTCTGATATTCCGGGACCATTAGCAGGAGATGAAGGGCTGATGAGAGCCTGTTACATCACCTGCCGTTTGGCCAACCTCACTGCCATTCCCAAAGTTTAGCAAGGAAGACAAGTTTATCAGGCCATTGGACCAGACACAGCTTTATAATGACCAAAACCAAAAATCAAAAACCCAAACTGGCTGACGAACAGCACCCAGAACCAAGGTTATCAAGATAAACTTGGCCTGTCTTGGCTACAAGAATCTCCCCTGCTAGTAAACAAATAGATTATATTCTAACTCCAGGCAGAATAAAACAAACTGAAATACCAACAGTGCAAAGCTTGTCACACCCCTTACTCAGAAACTTTCAACTTTTAATTCAAATAACACTCATGGATCCAGTCTTTCACACACCTGAGGCCTCTCCCTGAGGTGAACCGTAGGGAGTCCTTTCTTTTTTTTTTTTTTTCTTTTTTAAGCAGGCTTCACACCCAGTGCAGAGCCCAACGTGGGGCTTGAACTCTTGACCCTAAGATCAAGACCCGAGGTGAGAGCAAGAGTCAGACGCTTAACCAGCTGGACCACCCAGGCGCCCCAAACTGTTAAGAATCTTTAGCTGGGGCTCTATGACGGCCTGTGAGACTCTCTCAGAGGAGAGACCCAATTTCAGACAACAGTGCTAGGAGACTGTGATGGTTAATTTTATGAGCCACTTGACTTCAGACCATCTCCAGATAGCTAGCTGGTAAGACATTATTTCTGGCTGTGTCTGTAAGGTGGTTCCTGGAAGAGATAACATTTGTGTCAGTATGCAGCACCTGGGTAGCTCAGCTGGTTGAATGTCTGACTCTTGGTTTCGGCTCAGGTCATGATCTCACAGTTCATGAGACTGAGCCCCACATCGGGCTCCAGGCTGACAGCATGGAGCCTGCTTGGGATCCTCTCTCTCTCTCTCTCTCTCTCTCTCTCTCTCTCTCTCTTAAAATAAATAAACTTTAAAAAAAAATTGTGCATCGGTAGACGGACTAAAGATCATCCTACCAATGCAATCATCATCCAATCCACTGAGGGTCTGAAGAGATCAAAAGAGTAGAGGAAAGTGAAATTTGCTCCCTCGTTTGAGCGGAGGCATTCATCTTCTCCCGCCCTCGGACATCAGCATTCTTGATTCTCGGGCCTTTAACTCAGACAGGGACATACAGCACTGGGTAACCACAAGCTGGGGGAAGCAGAACGCCAGTGGTGTGGTTCCAGCTCAAACCCAAACCCAAAGGTCTGAGAACCAGGGGAACTACTGTGGGAGCCCTCCCTCATGATACGTCCCTCTACACACATGGACATCTCTATACAATTTTATTGGTTCTGTCTGGAGAAGCCAGACTGATCCAGGAACTCACAGAAGACCCCACACCAACTGCCATATAATGTGCTCCCACCGCAGGAACCAGCATCCTGCTCAATATGGAGATACAAGAGCAGCAACCAAATCAGTCCAGGGCAATTGCCTGATGCTTGAGAGGCAGAAAATGAAAAATATCACTGGTACGTCGGCACGGAATCCATGTGACATGAAGCCCAAGTCCAGAGGCTAAAGCCTGGGACTGACTGGAGACAGGGAACACCCATCAGAGGAGCCTGGACAGGAGGGGAAAGAAAGGGCCTCCTCAGGGACAAGGCTAGAGTCTGCCCTTCCTAAATGCTGGGGTGCCTGCTACCTGTATCTCCTACCAGGACTCAGGCCCAGGTTGTGTGGGGCCAAACTACTTACTCATCTAGCCCTTAGCCAACAGGAAACTTTGGTTCCCACGAAGGTGGTGAATCTTGTTAGTCCATTCTAGAGGACACAGGTGAAAGGAAGAATTGTCACCAACCCCTACCCTAAACTGCACCCACCTCCCCTGCCCCCACCAACGCCTACTAAATCTAACAGTAACATACCCGCCACCCTGGCTTCCTCACATGCCACCCCCGTTCCGACTGAATCTTCTACTTCTCCTATACTCACATCTCGCACTCTCTCGCCTCCCTCTTCATCCACTTTTGCAGGCAGAACCCTAGTCTTCAGTGGCTTCCTCTCTCGACACAAGGATCTCCCTTTCCCCTCACCTCTTCAATCCAGTTCTAACCCATCATGGCATGAAAAGTGTTGTTGTGGATCAATGGAGCAAGAATTCCATGGAACACTGGAGTCCCTTACCCTACCCCTAAGATGACTGTGGGAAATCCATAGACATTTAATTTAAGTCTAGGAAATGCTGAATACTTCTTCCTCTCCTTAGAGTTGCACATTAAAGTGCAACTTTACAGTGCACATTAGCATTTAAAGGCCCCGAGAAGTCCTGCAGTTAAGAAACTGGTCAAATGGGCAAAGGACTCAAACAGACATTTCTCCAAAAGAGACATACAGAGGGCCAACAAACATATGAAAAGATGCTCAACATCACTAACCATCAGGAAAATGCAAATCAAAACCACAATGAAAAAAATGCAATATTACCTCATATCTGTTAGGATTCCACTATAGGGGGAAAAAAAAACAGAAAATAAGTGTTGGCAACCCTTGTGCACTGTTGGTGAAAATGTAAAATGGCATAGCCACCATGGAAAGCAGTATGGAGGCTCCTCAAAAAATGAGAATTACTGGGGCACCTGGCTTGCTCAGTCTGTAGAGCATGTCACCCTTGATCTTGGGGTCGTGACTTCAAGCCCCACATTGGGGTTAAGAAGTTAAGAGTTTACTTAAAAAAAAAATAAACTAGGGGCACCTGACTTCAGCTCAGGTCACTAACTCACGGATCGTGAGTTTGAGCCTTGTGTTGGGCTCTGTGCTGACAGGTCAGAGCCTGGAGCCTGCTTTGGATTCTGTCTCTCTCTCTCTCTCTCTCTCTCTCTGTTCCCACTCCCCCACTCATCCTCTCTCTCTCTCTCTCTCTCAAAAATAAATAAAGATTAAAAAAAGTATAAAAAACAAAAAATAAATAGAATTACTATATGATCCAGAGATCCCACTTCTGGGTATATATCCAAAAGAACTGAAACTGTATCCCAAAGAGACATTTACACACCCATGTTCCCTGCATTATTCACAAAAGCCAAGAACTGGATGCAACCCAAATGTTCATGAACAGATGAAAAGATTTTTTTCAAATGTGGCATATAAAAACAAAATGTGGTATAGACACCTGGGTGGCTAAATCAGTTAAGCGTCCAACTCTTGATCTTGGCTGAGGTCATGATCTCGCGGTTCCTAGGTTCGAACGCCACACTGGGCTTTGTGCAGACAGTGTCGAACCTGCTTGGGATTCTGTCTTTCCTTCTCTCTGCTCCTCCTCCACTTGTTCGTGTGTGCTCTCTCACTCTCTCTCTCTGCTCCCTCAAAATAAAAATAAACTTTAAAAATAAGGTGGTATATACATACAATGAATTATCATTCAGCCTTTAGACAGGAAATCCTATCATAAGCTACACCATGGATGAACCTAAAAAACATTATGCAAAGTGAAATAAGCCAGTCACAAAAAGACAATACTGTATGATTCCACTTACGGGAGGTGTATAAAGTAGTCACCTCTTTGAAAGTAGAGTGGAGAGTGGTGAGTGTGAGTAGTGGGAGGTAGGACTGGGGGGGTTGTTCAATGGGTATAGAGTTTCAGTTCTGTAAGATGAAAAAGTTCTAGAGATCTGTTACACAACAATGTGCATATAGTTAACCCACTGTACTGCATACTTGAAAATAGGATGATAAATTTTATGCTGAACTTTGTTATCATAAAGATAGAAACTGTTTAGCTCATTTCACTATATTCTTAACCACTGAATACACTTTTTGCAGAACACCTTGAGACACAACAGGAATACTACAGAATACTGTTTGGGGAATACCGCTCTAAACATCAAAGTACACCGAACTGCATGCTGTTGCCTCTAATTATCCAATCCCTTTGGTTATTTACTTCAGCCCTTCATCGGTTCCTGAGGCCACGAAATCTTATGTTTCCAGGCAGGGGTCCAATCTTCATGCTGTCCCAGGTTAACACTGGCCTGATATTGTCACAACCGTGTGGTCTGGCACCCTTGAGGAGGGGCAGAAAAGCGGCCAGTGAAAGTGAACATCTTTTGAGAACTTTGCTCAACTTACAGTAATACTCTTATGTGCCACCCCTCCATCATGATAGACCCTTATCAGTCATCATCAGTCATGTCTGTACCACATGCCATACCACACATGTGTACACACACACACACACACACACACACACACACACACCAATGATAAACACCAAGCTGCTATGCTAATCAAGTTCTCAACCAGGACTCTGGACTTGGGATTAAGGTTCTAGCTCAATCTGGTATCTTGAAAGTAAAAGATCAAAAGATATAAATGTGGGAACTATTGGTTGGCCCCTGTTTACTGTCTACCATGTTCCCTAAGAAAGGGAGAAACCGACCTACGGCAAGAACTGAAACCCTTCCCATCTCAGTTGTTCTTGGCCAGCTGCATTCCTGCCCTCAGGTTCCACGAGCCACCCCATCTGAGGCCCTGACATCGCACAACTCCAGAGACCACCATTCACAACCTAGAGTTCTGCCAGCGCAGTGGCCCTGCCCATAAACCCTTATAAAGCCTTTTATTGCTCAAAGGACCTCAGGGCAGTTTCTGTTACCTGCCCCTGAAGGATCAGAGAGCACCAGCTGTATTCCCACTATCGCTTATTACCTGCCTGGGCTTCTGCCAGGGGCACTTGCCATGTTGTTTCTCAAAAGCACTCCAACCTTCCCTGCCCTGCTCCGCGGCCTTTGCTCCCACCAATCGCCCTGCCTAGAATCCTCTCCGTCCTTCCTCTGTTTATCCAACTCTACCCATCCTTCAACATCCAGTTCAAATGCCTCCCCTGCTCATAAAGCCCTCAGTCATCTTTCCCTCTCAACCCTAAACTCACAAAGCGCTCTGCCCATATTTTCTTGAAGGCATTTCCACATTCCACCTTGTAATACAGACACATGTATATGTATCTTTACTCCATTACTCAACTGTATGTTCTTGGGAGCAGGACCATTCTAATCTTTGCGTCACATACCACACCTAAGGCAGTGCCTCGCACGTAAGCAAAGGTTATAAAAAATATATATGTATAGATGACTCTATGGGAGAACAGTACTTCGTATACTGTCTCATCTCTCTACTAAACCATCAGCATAGTGAGGGCAGAAATTCAATCTTCAATTCATCTCTGTAACCTTGCAGGAGCATGACCATGGTACAGGCATTCCAACACTTGCTGACTGAATGACCTAAAAGAGTAGATACTAGAATGCTTTCACCCCCTGCCCTTCAGCTCCACCACATGCAACCTCCACCTCTGCAAACCCGATTCTCCCCTATTTAGCTCACCAGTGTTTTCAGAGGTAAAGGTCACTTACTGAGTTACTTCCATCAAAGGTAGTGGTTGCAGGGGGAAGGAGGGTGTTATTCAGAACTACCCCTAAAACCTGCTAGGGTAGAGATCCGCGACAACTTTCTGGCTGCTCTTCTGGCCATGTCGGAGGGACAGGACAGTCTGCATGGGGAGAGGAGAAGGGAGGCAGAACAGACAATTCTGCTAAGGATAGGGTGTGGCAGAGGAGAGGAGGTTAGGTGTGTCAGCGAAAGAAAGGTCCAGATCTCTGCCCCTTCATTTGTCCATCGATGCTTCCACAAGTTATTAAAAGCTGGCTATGTTCACTGGAAATAAGGAAGCCAGGGCCAAAGCAACAAGCATTCAGTGAGACCCTACTAGACACAGGTCCCTGGTGCCAAGCCCTGGAGGACACACTCGGTTGTGGACTGACAGCTAGAATCCTACAAACACACTGGGGATGGAGGAAAAGAATGACAACAGAGGACAGGCTGATGAGATCCAACCCTGGCCCATCTCCACTTAGTACCTGGTGGGCGTCTCCTGATGGGATGATGTAGGCCTGGATCGGCTCTGTCACATACTCCGTGTTCCTCATGGCTTGTCTCAGCTGCCGAAGCAGCTCTGAGGTTACCTTTGGAGCCATTCTGCCGTCTGCAACAACATGAGAGTTTGTTCCAAAACCAGCTTGCCCGGGGCAACTCAGTGACTAGTTCAAAGGCAGCCCTAGGGATGGGCCTGCCAGCTGCCCCACCCTAGCTGCATTTTCAAACTGACCACCCCCCACCACACCAACACCAAAGGTCCCAGGAACTCTACAGTTCACAGTTCTTAAATACCACTTCCCAATAGCCATTTGCGGCATGGAAAGTTGAGCTACTGATACTCATTTCCAAATTGATCAGTTACCTCTTCCACTTCCATGGCTATATTCTGAAGAGATAAACAGATGCACAAAGATACCTGTTGATATCAAAGATCTTTGTTGATAGTAAAAAAAAAAAAAAAAAAAAAGTGGAGGAAAATACACAATTGGGTAAATGAACTATAATATATACAACAGGACACTACAAAATCGTTAAAAATTATAGACCAAAAAAAAATTACACTGATCTATATTTAACTAGCAAAGACACCAAAACCACTGGTGGTTGATTAAAAACAAATTACAAAAAAAGATGTACAGATTGTTCTTATCTGGAAATCTGTATGTGTATATTCAGAGAGAAGTTTCTAGAAGGCCAGTCACCCAAGTGTTAATTAGTGGCTACCTTTGGAGAGAGGGACTTGGAGTGATTTTTCTTTTCTTTTTCTGATGTTTTACTGCTTAAGTTTGACCGCATTAAAAGTAGTACATTTTAGGGGTGCCTGGGTGGCTCAGTCGGTTAAGCGTCCGATTCCTGATCTCAGCTCAGGTCATGATCTCATGGTTTGTGAAATCAGGCTCTGCGCTGACAGCACGGAAGCTGCTTGGAATTCTCTCTCCCTCTCCCTGCTCCTACCCAACTCGTGCGCTCTCTCTCTCTCTCTCTCTCTCTCTCTCTCTCTCTCAAAATAAATAAATAAACTTAAAATATCATATTACAATATTTTTGTTAGCCAACCACAGATTAGGAGATCAGTCCACTACAAGTTAAAAGTCTAAGTCACGTGATCTAGTGAATACCTACTGTCAACTGGGTGTGCAACCTCAGGGAGAAGGGGAGTGGGGTCTCAGTGTCTGTGTTCACCTCTCTAAAATATGGTGGTTGCAGAGTAGATCCAGGGTTTTCCAAACGAGCCCTGAAAAAGTCCCAGGGGTCCCTAAGAGTCTATCCCAATAAAACTAGAGCTGGAGTCACCAGCTCAAGAAAATACAAAACTGAAGCAAATATGAAAATCATTTTAAAAAGAAAATGTTAAATGTAGTCTTACTAGAAATTCTTACACTTCATACTTTTACTAATTTCTAGTAAAGAAATCATCAAAAGAAATACTCAAATCAAAAATGTATTCTTGCCTCCTGATGAGTATAAGAGACAATCTCTATGTGATAAAGGACATAATGCAAACTTTCAAATCATTTCAGCTGGTTTTTCAAAAAACTTTTCTCAAAAACTACTGACATCAGCGAACGGTTCTGATAACTCATACGTAAAATAACTATAGATATATGACTAGATAATGACTATATCATAGTTATAGTCCCATGGGCATATAACAAAACAACTTCACAAAAAGTCAATTATAAAACAGGGACCATACATATCTTTCCACACCCCATATACTGGCACAAAACTATACTATTAGAATTCAAGTAGAATAATGAGTTTTTCCAGCTCATTTTTAAAATAGATTTTACTTTTTTAGAACAGTTACAGATTCACAGCAAAACTGAGCAGAAAACACAGAGTTCCCATATACCTCTCTTTTCCAACATACACACAGCCTCCCCCACAACCAAGATTCCCCACCAATGGAGCCAGAAAGCATTATGCTAAGTGAATTAAGTCAGTCAGAGAAAGACAACAACCATATGATTTCACTCATATGTGGAATTTAAGAAACAAAACAAACGTACATAGTGGAGAAAAAGAGGAATACCAAGAAACAGACTCTTTTTTTTTTTTTTTTCAACGTTTATTTATTTTTGGGACAGAGAGAGACAGAGCATGAACGGGGAAGGGGCAGAGAGAGAGGGAGACACAGAATCGGAAACAGGCTCCAGGCTCTGAGCCATCAGCCCAGAGCCTGACGCGGGGCTCGAACTCACGGACCGCGAGATCGTGACCTGGCTGAAGTCGGACGCTTAACCGACTGCGCCACCCAGGCGCCCCACCAGACTCTTAACTATAGAGAAAAAACTGATGGTGACCAGAGGGGAGGCCGGGGGAAGGCAGGGTGGGATCATAGGTTAAATAAGTGATGGGGATTAAGGAGGGCACTCATGATGAGCACTGGGTACTGTAAGTAAGTGTTGAATCACTAAACCATACACCTGAAACTAAAATTACACTGTATGGTACCTCACTGGAACTTAAATAAAGACTTGAAAAAAAAATAAAATAAATTGAATTTAAAAAACAAAAAAAGATCACCCACCAGAGTGGTACATTGGTTACCACTGATAAACCTACACAGACACATTATTATCCCCCTAAGCCCACAGTTCATTTTAGAATTCACTCTTGGTGTGGTACATTCTACAGGTTTTGACAAATGCATGTCACGTATCTAGCATTATAGCATCATACGAAACCGCTTAATAGTTTTCATTGCCCTAAAAATCCTCTCTGCTCGGTCTTTTTATCCCTCTGCCTCACTGCCCCCCAACCCCCGGCAGTGACCAATCTTTTTACTGTCTGCACAGTGTTGCCTTTTCCAGAAATTCAGACGGCTGGAATCACACAACACATAGCCTTTTCAGATTGGCTTCTTTCACTTAGCAATATATATTTAAGGTTCTTCCACATCTTTTCTTGATAGCTCATTTCTTTTTAGTGATGAATAATATCCCATTGTCTGGATGTACCACAGGTTATGTATACATCCAGCTACCGAAGGTCATCATGGTTGCTTCCAAGTTGTGGCTGTTGTGTATGAAGCTGCCATAAACATCCATGTACAGGTTTTTGCATGGACTTAAGTTTCCAACTCCTTTGGGTAAATACCAAGGAGAATGACCACTGGATCCTAAGGTAAGAATACATTTGGTTTTGTAAGAAACTGCCAAACTTGTCTTCAAAGTGGCTATACCATTTTGCACTCCCACCATTAATGAATGAAAGTTCCTGCTGCTCTACTCCCTCACCAACATTTGGTGTCTCCAGTGTTTCGTATTTTGCCAACCCATTTTTTAAACAAATAAAAAATATTTTACTTAACTATACATGTCCTAACATACAATGTTGGAAGTAATGAAGAGTGACCATGGAGCCATTATACGACCAGTATGGTCAAGGACTGACAGCCTGACTCAGTGTGGCTTGAACTCTGCTAGATGTGGATCTGTTTAGGTTTGTCTTCCACATTTTTATCTGCTTCTTCTCCATCATCACCAGCATCTGGGGCTACAGAAGTCTCAGTCATTACAGTTACCTCCAACAGACTCCCCTGTGAGGTACCATGTTGATCTTGGGACTCACTGAAGAAGTGCTCCATTCTTAATTTGCCAGGGTAGCATCGACCACCGGCACCAGGGCTCCATCTCAGGAGTCTCCACAGGACAGCAAGTACTTAATGACAGAGTCACTGGGAACAGTCCTATTCACAATTCAAACATTCCCATGTTCCTTGCATTATAGCTGCCTCTGAATACTTTTCAGAGAGGCCTCCTTTCCTTTGGCCTAATCTGTTTAACCTGTAATTTCTCTTCTATCTAAGAAGGATCATAATTATCTGATCCAACCTAAGTTTATATGTCAACACCTCCATTGGGTTCAAAATGAAGCCTACTGCAACCTTGTAAGCTTGCCAGCATCTGAAACTTTACTGTGACATCTTTCAGGGGCTTCAAACCATATTTCTGAGCAAGTTGACATTAAAAAGAGTCAAATCAAAATGCAGACTTCCTCGGAGCAGTATTTCCACCTTGGCCGCACAACAGAACTACCTGGGGGACTTCTAATTTAATTAGTCTGGAGTACAGCCTGGGCATCTGGAATTTTAAAAAAAGCAAATACATGATAGCAGCCAATGTATTTTCTTTCAAGATCTTCAATTTCCTTATAGGATTTGGCTTCTATTTGGGCACATTCTGACTTAAAGATTTTGATGGTACTGACTGGGAGTTTATAGCACTGACCAGAGTACATATCAACCTTATCAGTCACTGACATCATCAATAAAGTCAACAGAACTAACGGCAAGCACAAAATCCTCAATTCCAAACTGAAAATCAGCACAGGCAAAATGGAACTGGCCAAGGACATCCTCTGCCTCATGGTCACCATAACCTGCCTCCTCACCACCAGATTCTGACCTTCATCACCATCTCTGCTTCATCCTCACCTTTCCCCTCTTGACCGGCCTCCTCGGAAACATCAGCACCGCAGGCCTTACTCTACTCCACACCCCGCACTTCCCTACACAATGCCACCTGCCGTCACCACCTTCCCTGCTCCCTTCTCCTCTTCCTTCACATTTGGTTGGTGTGCTTGTTCAGATGCAGCCACTTCTTTGTCACCCATATCAGACACAAAGAAAGCGCTCCCCAGACCGCAACCCACAGTCAGGACATGGTAAGTGGCAGCGGCAGCCACAGCAAAGGTGAAGAAGATAGTGATAGGCAATGACTAAAGCAATGGGCTGGGGCATTGGAGGCGGCTTCCAGGCACCAAGATGGCTGGAGCAGCTGTGGCCGCAAGCACAACAGGCCCTGAAAGCAACTGAATGGGTGTGCAGCTAGCCGAGGAGGGGACGAAGCTTACAGAATTACAAGACCCAGCCATGGAGGTGGCAGCACTTGAAAACGCGGCCAAGATGGAGGAGATGAGAGTCTCGGCTGGTTACCCTCGCCAGGTGACTTTTATGAGGGTTAGATAGGTTACTATATACAAAGCACTTAGAAACAGTGTCACACACACAGTAAATGTTATGTGTGTGCAATTAATAGAGAGAGATACACATTAACTACGAAGGCAATGTGATAAATAGCGCAACAGGCGTATATATTGCTTCTCCCTAAGAGAGGGACCATGCCATCGTCATTCCCGAATCCGTGTTATCTAGCCCACCACCTAACACATACATATGCTCACTCAAAGATGGCTGAGTCAAGGTCACAACTTTATGTCATGATCTTTTATCAACCAGACTCAGTATAACCAACAGCAATGAATCTTCAGTGAAAGAAGAAAGCTAGGATCTTAGATGTCATATTACAGCATCTGCTCACTCCACATTCCATTACTTTTAGAAATTTAGAAGCAGCCAAGAGTTAATCAGGGTGTGCAGGGAAGAAAGAAGCCAAGAGCAACAAGCCTAGACCATGATGTAACATTAGCCCATACGCTGCCAGGTATTTTTAAATCATGCTTTAAAGAGAATGACTCACTTAAAAGTCTCTTGTACATGCGGGCCTGCTTTTAGAAATAAGTTTCTAAACCTTCAGCCTTTATCATAAACAAAACTTCACTGCTTAGAAGTACATGAAAAGCACACCATATTCACCTCACTGGGTGGCTAGAAGAATTTAACTTGACATCATGTGTTAGAGCACCATGCACAGCATCTAATACATTATAAAAGCTCAAGGAATATTATTTGAGTCTGGATCTGAAGCACCAGCTGGGTTTCCTACACACCTTGTTGTAAGAATAGAAGGGGCTGGTTTACTCCGATTTCAGCATCTTAACACATGCAAAGATGCCAGGCTGCTCTTCCAGCATCAACAGCTTTAGAGGCAGTGGTTTCCTTCTCTGTCTCACTGCGGAGTGAGGACTGAGGGCTTTACACACATTAGTGGTTAGTTCTCACAATAACCCTCCAAGGGAGGTTTCGCTATTCCCATTTTATAAAGGAACAGGAGTTAAATACTTGCCCCAGACAACTGGATCATCAGGCACCAAGACCCAATATCTATCTCATTCCCAAGTCTATGCTCTACTATAACATATTATCTAGGGGACATAATAGAGGCTCTCTTCAAAGTATTCTAAGACCAATGGAGTCAAACAAGTGGGTTCTAGTTTCCAGCTGGGATCAGCAACCTCAGACAACTGATGTTCCCTGGACCTCTCTTTCTTCATACATAATAAAGAGAAGTTCTCTTTAAACTCTAAATTTGATCATTCGATCACTTTTTCCCTTTACTTACTTATTTCTCATTCCTTCTTCCTTCTTCCTCCCCTCCTTCTTAATGTGACCCAAAATGTGTTGGATACATTTATCTATATTTTTAAAGAAAAGGGACCTAACTGCATGCAATTATAGCACTGCTCTTCCAAAGAGAGACCAGTCACGGCTTATGTGCTTCAGGTGATTAATTTTTTTCAGTCAACTAAAAGGAAATGCTGTGGTTCTCCTGGGTGGTCCTCAGAAAAGCGTTAGCTTTCAAGGGATAGAAATGCATTTAAATACCACTTTTCAGAATTCAGGATTCTGGCAACCCAACAATATGATCAGCCAGTTCTGGGAAGACAGTATGGTTCCAGAAATTTCTCCCAAAAAGATTTTCCTGAATGTACATTCAATGTATACAGTAGAGTACTATACTATAAACTTTTCTCATTTCATAATCTTAAGACAAAAATTGGAGGCCCCTCTCTAAGGTAGTCAATTAAAGTTTACAATAGAGAGTAGAAAAACCAGAAGAGGCCATTTCCAAAAAATAACCTATCTCCTCTTCCACCACCACCCAATCCCCAGAAACAGGAAATACAAAAACTAAAATTCTCTAATGTGTTACCTAAAAAAGTGGTAAATATAGACAGAAATAGTAACCAACTATCCAGAAGCCAAAAGACAAGATGGTTTTTAATTTCCACATATATATCTACCCAATTAGTCCCAACCATGAACAATTATTAATCCTTTACCCCCTCTTCTCTCCCACTTGGAGTTAGAGTATGGGGACCTAAAATTCTTTTGAGGGGTGCCTGGGTAGCTCAGTCGGTTGGGCGTCCGACTTCAGCTCAGGTCATGATCTCACAGTTTGTGAGTTCGAACCCCACGTCAGGCTCTGTGCTGACAGCTCAGAGCCTGGAGCCTGCTTCGGATTCTGTGTCTCCTTCTCTCTCTGCCCCTCCCCAACTTGTGCTCTATGTCTCTCAAAAAATAAATAAGTGTAAAAAAAAAATTTTTTTAATTCTTTTGAGATGTTCCATCTAATTAATAGGCAAAATTATTACCTGTTTCCGTGCCTGGGTCACCAGAGTATGCCACCTCGTTAGGCTCAATTATTCTTAAATTTTTCAGCTGAAAATCCTGGTGATTTGCCCTTAAGAAGAGAAAGAACAGGATATTGCAGACTTTGACCATAGGAAATGTGGCAAGGCTTATTTAGAGAGGATATCTACTTGACTTAGCAATTTTCCTTCATGAGTCAGAAGGACTCTCACCCCGATATCAAAATGAAATTAAGTAAAAGTTTCAGATAAAACCTGCAGCAAAAACAGCACCATAGCAGGCAAACCTTCTCAGATCTAACCTCTTAATTCATGAATTCTCTTCAGTTATGTCTAATCTCCTAACTAGTCTAAAAAGATTTTTTTGGCAACAACTATATTTTTCACATGTACACATTCTATTTGGTTTGTTTGGGGTTTTTTTGTTTGTTTGTTTGTTTGTTTGTTTGTTTGTTTTTAGAGAGAGAGGGCAGGAGAGAACAGAAGGAGAGAAAGAGAATCTTAAGCAGACTCCACGCTCACCATGGAGCCCAATCCCATGACCCTGGGATCATGACCTGAGCCAAAATCAAGAGTCAGACACTCAATGACTGAGCCACCCAGGCACTCCTTGGTTTTGTTTTGTTTTGTTTTTTAATTTGCCTGCTCTTTCTTCATGGTGTGCCATTCTTTCACTATGGTTTCTATTCCTTCTCTTAACTTCAATTATTTGGGGCCCTTATTTTAGAATTCATTTCAGACTTAGAAGGTCTTAGAACCAACTAATCTTTGACAAAGCAGGAAAGAATATCCAATGGAAAAAATAGTCTCTTCAGCAAATAGTGTTGGGAAAACTGGACAGCGACATGCAAAAGAATGAACCTGGACCCTTTTCTTACACCACACACAAAAATAAACTCAAAACGGATGAAAGACCTAAACGTAAGACAGGAAACCATCAAAATCCTAGAGGAGAAAGCAGGTAAAAAACCTTTTTGACCTCAGCTGCAGCAACTTCTTACTCAACACATCTCTGGAGGCAACGGAAACAAAAGCAAAAATGAACTACTGGGACCTCATCAAGATAAAAAGCTTCTGCACAGCCAAGGAAAACAATCAGCAAAACTAAAAAGCAACCAACAGAATGGAAGAAGATATTTGCAAATGACATGTCAGACAAAGGGTTAGTATCCAAAATCTGTAAAGAACTTCTCCAACTCAACACCCAAAATACAAATCATCCAGTGAAGAAATGGGCAAAAGACATGAACAGACACTTCTCCAATGAAGACATCCAGATGGCCAACCGACACATGAAAAAATGCTCAACATTACTAATAATCAGGGAATTACAAATCAAACCCACAATGAGATACCACTTCACACCTGTCAGAATGGCTAACATTAACAACCCGGGCAGCAACTCAGATGTTGGCGAGGATGCAGAGAAAGAGGATCTCTTTCACACTGCTGGTGGGAATGCAAACTGGTGCAGCCACTCTGGAAAACAGTATGGAGGTTTCTCAAAAAGTTAAAAATAGAACTACCCTACGACCCAGCAACTGCACTACTAGGTATTTACCCAAAGGACACAGGAGTGCTGTTTCAAAGGGGCACATGCATACCAATGTTTATAGCAGCACTATCGACATAGCCAAAGTATGGAAAGAGCCCAAATGTCCATCGATGGATGAATGGATAAAGAAGATGTAGTATATATACACAGTGGAGTATTACTAGGCAATCAAAAAGAATGAAATCTTGCCATTTGCAACAACATGGATGGAACTAGAGTGTATTATGCCAAGTGAAATTGGTCAGAGACAAATAACATATGACTTCTCATGTGTGAAATTTAAGATACAAACAGACGAACATCAAGGAAGGGAAGCAAAAATAATATTAAAAACAGGGAGGGAGATAAACTATAAGAGACTCTTTAAAAGAACAAACTGAGTAGAAACTATTTTATCTGTGAAATGTCCTGGTTGTACCAGCACCACTGTCACTGTTGTTTGCTTATGAGATTAATCTCCACTTTAATTTCTTAGCTAGGAGATTTACACACAAATCTCCTATCCCCATCTAGGGATACTCTGATGCCCTGGACCCCAGGTAAGAAGGCCTATAGAGTCTGATAACCTCCCCCAGCTCGGCTTACCAGCTACCATTCAAGCTTTAAGTTCCCCTAAATTTCTGGCACCTGACAATTTCTCTTTCTTTCAAGACTTTTCTATAATTGAGGCCCTACTCTAGACACAACAATGAACAAAACAGACAACATCTCTGACCTCAGGAGGTTTACGTGGGTAGGGGGATAGGGGCTCGAGGATGCAGAACGAAGAGGATCCAGGCGAGGCATTAGACACAAAACAAGAACACAGTCTGTCAGGGAGTTCTGTGAAGAAAAGTAAAGCAGGGCAAGGGGAAGAGTGTCAGAGAGGGAAAGGGAAAGGTGATATTATATGGGGTTGCTAGGCAAGGTCTCTCTGCTAACAGATGACATTTTAGCAGTCCTAGAAAAAAAAGTGACAGATCAAGCCATGTGAAAGTCTGAGAACATTCTAGAGAAGGGGACTAGTAAGTGCAAAGTCCCTAAGGCAGGAGTATGCCTGGTATACATCGGAGAAAGCAAGGAGGCCAGTGTGGTATGACCGTGTGTGCTGGCAGGTAGGGAGGTAAGTGGTTAGGAGACAAGAACAGAGGCAACAAGGAGCCGGCTGTAGGTCATACAAAGGGTTTGGATTTTATTCAGTTTTAAACTTAAAGGTAATTTTGTCATAACTTTACATTTTTATGTATTAGTAGAGGGACAGGAGCCCACATTAGCTCAATTCACCACATAGCCAGAACGAGAAGACCGGACATTTTCACCAATCTTTCCAGGCCTACTCTCTGATGGCTGCTACTTTAATCTTGTTGGACAGAATGAGATGTTCTTTATTGAGGATCATATATTCTTTCATTAAAAAGTAAGACGTCAATATTTCTTATAAATCTAAGTGCAAATATCCTCAGCAAAATACTAGCAAAACTGAATACATTAACATATAAAAAAGATCATATACCATCACCAAGTGGGATTTATCCCATAAATGCAAGATGGGTTCAACATACAAAAACTAATGTCATACACAGTATCAATAGAATAAAGAATAAAAACTGCATGATCACATCAGAAGACACAGAAAAAGCATTTTGACAAAATCCAACACCTCTTCATGATAAAAGTACTCAGTAAACTAGAAGAGAAATTCTTCAACCTGATCAAGAATATTACAAAAATCCACAGCTAACATCTTCTTTTTTTTTTTTTTTTTTTAATTTTTTAATGTTTACTTATTTTGGGGAAAGAAAGAGACAGAGACAGAGATAGAGTACGAGTAGGGGAGGGGCGGAGAGAGAGGGAGACACACAATCTGAAGCAGGCTCCAGGCCCTGAGCAAGTGTTCAGCACAGAGCCTAACGCGGGGCTTGAACCCATGAACCGTGAGATCATGACCTGAGCCAAAGTTGGACACTTAATCGACTGAGCCACCCAGGCGCCCCAACAGCTAACATCATCTTTAATGTTAAAAGGTTGAACATTTTCTATCTAAGATAAAGAACAGGACATCTTGCTACTTTAGTCAACACTATACTGGAGGTTCTATCCAGGGCAATTAGGCAAAAAAGTGAAATAGAAAGCATCAAGATTAGAAAAGAAGTAAAATTATCTCTACTTGCAAATAGCAGTATCTTCAATATAGAAAATCTTGAAGAACCTACACAAAAGAGTCAGAACAAAGAAGACTGCAATCAAGACTGCAGGATACCAAATCAATATACAGTAATTAATTGTGTTTCTATATACTTGCAATGAACAATCCAAAAATAAAACTAAGAAAAGTTCATTTACAACAGCATCAAAAGAATGACTACCTAGGAATATATTTAACAAAACAGATGCAAAGCTTATACTCTGAAAACTACAAAACATTGTGAAAGAAATTAAAATAGACCTAAATAAATGGAAAGACATTCTATGTTCACGGATTGGAAGACTCAGTATTGTTAAAATTGCAATGCTCCCCCAAAATAATCTAGAGGTAAATCCCTATCAAATTTCAGCTAGCTTGTATGTGCAGAAATTGACAAGCAAATCCTAAAATTCATATGGAAATGCATGGAATCCAGAATAGCCACATCAATCTTGAAAAAGAACAACACCGGAGGATTCATCCTTCCTAATTTCAAAACTAATAAAACTACAGTAATCAAGACAGTGTGGTATTGGCATAAGGTATTGGCATATAGATCAATGAGACAGAATTAGTTCAGAAATAAACTCTCACACTTATTGCCAGTTTTTGACAACAGTGCCAAAACTATTCAATGGAGGGGGAAAAAAAAAAAAAGAGTGTCTTCAACAAATAATGCTAGGACAACGGGGAATCCACATGCAAAAGAACGAAAGTGAACCCCTACCCTCACACCAAAAATGAAAATTAACTTAAAATGGATCACAGACATAAATGTTTTCTTGGAAGAATACACAGGCACAAATCTGCCTGACCTTGGATTAGGCAATGATTTCTTAGATACGACGTCAAAAGTATAAGCAACCGAAGGAAACAGATACACTGGACTTTATTAAAGACTTTTTTACTTCAGAGGATACCATCAAGAAAGTGAAAAGACAGGGCACCTGGCTGGCTTAGTGGGTACAGCATGAGACTCTTGACCTCAGGGTCATGAGTTGAGCCCCACATTGGGTATGAAGGCTACTTAAAATAAAATGGTTAGAGAGAGAGAGAGAGAGAGAGAGAGAGAGAGAGAGAGAGAGAGAGAGAAAGAAAGTGAAAAGACAACTGATAAAATGAGAGAAAATATTTGCAACTCATATCTGATAAGAGGCTAACATCCAGAGTATTGCGAGACACCTGGGTGCCTCAGTTGGTTGAACACCCAACTCTTGATTTCTGCTCAGGGTGTGGGATAGAGCCCCGTGTCAGGCTCCACACCGAGTGTGGAACCTATTTAAGAGTTTCTTTCGCCCTCTCCCTCTGCCCCTCTCCCCTACTCACACTCTCTCTAAAATATAATAATAATAATAAATTAAAATAAAATAAATTTTAAAAAAGAACTATTGCAACTCAACAATAAAAAGGCCACCCCAGGGGCGCCTGGGTGGCTCGGTCAGTTAAGTGTCCGACTTCGGCTCAGGTCATGATCTTGCGGTTTGTGAGTTCGAGCCCCGCGTTGGGCTCTGTGCTGACAGCTCAGAGCCTGGAGCCTGTTTCGGATTCTGTGTCTCCCTCTCTCTCTGCCCCTCCCCTGTTCATGCTCTGTCTCTCTCTGTCTCAAAAATAAATAAACGTTAAAAAAAAAAAAAAAAAAGGCCACCCAGGGGCGCCTGGGTGGCTCAGTCGGTTAAGCAGCCAACATCGGCTCG
The DNA here is from genome assembly GCF_014898765.1 of Herpailurus yagouaroundi. Taxonomy (NCBI): domain Eukaryota; kingdom Metazoa; phylum Chordata; class Mammalia; order Carnivora; family Felidae; genus Herpailurus; species Herpailurus yagouaroundi. Next base: position 47,662,293 of record NW_024412404.1, read on the forward strand.
GGTCATGATCTCACAGTTTGTGAGTTTGAGCCCCACATCGGGCTCTGTGCTGAGTGGGGCTCTGTGCTGACAGTTCAAACCCTGAAGCCTGCTTTGGATTCTGTGTCTGCCTCTCTCTCTGACCCTCCCCTGCTTGCTCTCTCTCTCTCTCTCTCTCTCTCTCAAAAATAAATAAACATTTTAAAAAATTAAAACAAAAAAAGACAACCCAATTTTTTTTTTTTTTTTTTGAGGGAGAGAGAAAGAGAACATACATGAGAGGAGCAGAGGGAGAGAATCCCAAGCAAGCTTCACATCCATCGCAGAGCCCAATGTGGGGCTCGATCCCACAACAGTGAGATCACAACCTGAGCCGAAATCAAGAGTCGGACGCTGACACAATTGAGCCATCCAGGCACCCCATGACAACCCAATTTTAAAATGGTCAAGGGCATCTGAATAGACATTTTCGAACACACATTTTTCCTAAGAAGATATTCAAAGAGTGAATGAGCACATGAAAAGATTTTCAGTATCTTTATCCGTTAGAGAAATGCCAATCAAAATCACAATGAGATATAAGTTCACAACCACTAGGAAGGTTATAATCAAAAAGAACAGAAATAACAAGTGTAGGAAAGGATGTGAAAAAATTGGAACCCTCAGACATTGCTGGTGGGAATATAAAATGGTGTGGTGACTTTGGAAAACAGTCCAGTATTCCTCAAAAGGTTAAATATGGAATTATCCTATAACGGGGCACCCGGTGGCTCAGTCAGTTGAGGGTCTGACCCCTGATCTCAGCTCAGGTCATGATCTCATGGTTCCTGGGCTAGAGCCCCCACATAGGGCTCTGCACTGACAGCTCGGAACCTGCTGGGATCCCCTCTCCCTCTCTCTCTCCTCTCCCCCACTCACATACACATGGGCTCTCTCAACACTCTCTCTCAAAATTAACAAATAAACATTTAGTAAATAATAATAATTATTATTATCCTATGACCCAGCAATTCCACTCTTAGGTATGAAAAATTAAAAACACAAGCCCACATAAAAACTTGTATATGAATTTTCATAGCGGCATGTTCATAATAGCCACAAAGTAGAAACAACCGAAATGTCCATCAACTGATGAAAGGATACATACCTGGTCTACCCATACAATGGAATATTATTTGGCAATGAAAAGGAATCAAGTACTGATGACTTGGTACAGCATAGTAAACTCTAAAAACATTTTATGCTAAGTGAAAAAAGCTGGTCACAGAAGACCGTATGTTGTACATCCAGAACAGGCAAACCCATAGAGACAGAAAGTAGATTGGCAACCGCCTACCAGTGGGGTGAAGTTGGAGAAAATGAGGAGCACCTACCAATGTGTAAAGGGTTTCCTCTGGCAAGGGGTAAGGGTGTTCTAACACTGAGTGCAGTGTTGGTTATACAACTCTAGGATTATTCGAAAAATCACTGAAATGTATGTTTTATTTTTTTAGTGTTTTATTTTATCTTTGAGAGAGACAGACAGAGCGAGCGGCGGGGAGGGACAGAGAAAGAGGGAGACACAGAATCTGAGGCAGGCTCTGTGCTGTCGCAGAGAACCCGACGCGGGGCTCGAACTCACAAACCGCGAGATCGTGACCTGAGTCGAAGTCGGACGCTTAACGAACTGAACCACCCAGGTGCCCCAAAATGTATGTCTTAAATAGGTGAATAATGTGGTACATGAATTATATCTCAATAAAGCTGCTATAGTATTTTACAAGGTAAGAAACCTCTTTTTCTTGGACAGAGATCTATGTCACAGTCTCACCTGATTTCCCTTGACTTCATATACCTGTTTAGCAGATGGTGAGCCAAGGAAGTCACTTTCTCTATACATTCAAAGTTAATCAGGGCACAGAACAAGAGGGCTGGAGGGAAGTTATTCAGAAGTAGCTCTATTCTTTCACTTTTTACAAGAGAAGGAACAAAGATAACTTGCCACAGGCCATACACTCAGTAGCTGCGAAGCCAAGACAAGAAGTCGGGTCTGACGGGCGAAGCTCACAGATTTTCAATTCAAGCTCGCTCTCTGAGCATCACTACCTCCACCTTCCTGGCAGGATCAAAGGGGCCACAAAGCAGCTAAACATTACAGTTGTTCTGTTCCTGTCACACCCTGGTGTCTGCAGGATCCAAGACCCAGCCACCCTTCACTTACCTGGACAGATACATTCTCAGGCTCTCAGTTGAAGCAGGGCTACCCTTAAATGTTAGAGGTACAATGCACTTCAGGGACCATCCAACTCAGCTCCCTCCTCTAGACAAAGGAACTGAGAAACAGAGACCAAATGACTTGCTCAAAGCCTCACAGCTAGCTGGGTGACAGAGCTAGTCTAGAACTACAGTCCAGGCCTCCCAACTTCCAACACAGAGCTTCCTCGACCTATACGTTCTCAACATCATGATGTACCAAGGGGAAAAAGCGTGCAGAGAACTTCCCGTTCAATCTTTGCATAAGATGGGAGGGGCACATCTTTCTCCCATTTTACAAAGAAACGCCGGCAGGGTTGTGCTTATTCTCCCCCTTACCCAGGTCGGTGATGAGAATCACGCACAATTATCATTCAGGATGGGACAAAACAAGGATCAAGATCCTGAATCACAACATGGGGCACCTGGGTGGCTCAGTCAATTAAGCATCCAGCTCTTGGTTACGGTTCAGGTCATGATGTCATGGTTCGTGGGTTCAAGCCCCGTGTCAGGCTCTGTGCTAATGGTGCGGGGCCTGTTTGGAGAATCTCTCCCTCTCTCTCTGCCCCGCCTCCGTGCCCTCGCTCTCTCTCTCTCTCTCTCTCTCTCTCTCTCTCCCTCTCTCTCTCTCTCTCTCTCTCTCAAAATAAATAAAATAAACTTAAAAAAAAAAAAGATGCTCAATCACGTCTAATAAGGTAAGGGTAGAGTGAAATAAGTTTTAAGATGCAGAAGTGGGAAATGTGGTCTTTTCCTACCCCAAATCCATCCCTCCCTCCTTCCTTTGGTCAAAGCACAATGGTTTCCATCTAAGACAGTGTCATGTCCATTTTCCGTCCACAGAGTTGGTATGAGTCTCATCCCCTCACCCACCAACTTCTGGGACCCACACCTGGGCAATCTATCCCTGCGATCACAACAACTAGTTCAGGGATAAACATTAGGTCAAGTCAGCCTACTGGAAATCAGATCTGGGATTTGTGCTCCAGCCATTAGGAAAGAAGTCTCTATTTCTGCTGGGGCTGCCAGCTTAGAACCATCATACCACCCATAAGGACAAAGTCTGCCTGAGAACGAAGCCAACACTTAAGAAAACAGAGCCAAGATGGGAATGCAAGCTAGTGCAGCCACTCTGGAAAACAGTATGGAGGTTCCTCAAAAAACTAAAAATAGAACTACCCTACGACCCAGCAATTGCACTACTAGGCATTTATCCAAGGGATACAGGTGTGCTGTTTCGAAGGGACACATGCACCCCCATGTTTATAGCAGCGCTATCAACGATAGCCAAGGTATGGAAAGAGCCCGAATGTCCATCGATGGATGAATGGATAAAGAAGATGTGGTATATACATACAATGGAGTATTACTCGGTAATCAAAAAGAATGAAATCTTGCCATTTGCAACTACATGGATGGAACTGGAGGGTATTATGCTAAGCGAAATTAGTCAGAGAAAGACAAAACTCATATGCCTTCACTCATATGAGGACTTTAAGAGAAAAAAACAGATGAACATAAGGGAAGGGAAATAAAAATAATATAAAAACAGGGAGGCGGACGAAACAGAAGAGACTCATAAATATGGAGAACAGGGTTACTGGAGGGGCTGTGGGAGGGGGGATGGGCTAAATGGGTAAGAGGCGCTAAGGAATCTACTCCTGAAATCATTGTTGCACTATATGCTAACTAATTTGGATGTAAATTTTAAAAAAGAAAAAAGAAAACTATGAAAAAAAAAAAAGAAAACAGAGCCAAGAGATACAAAAAAAAGAGGCCAAGTCTCATGCCAGTGTTGGTCTCCTGGACTGAGCTGCACTAGAAGTCAGCTCAACCCCTTTTTTACCTAAATCAATTTTACCTGAAATGCAAGAAGTTCTCATTTTTACACTGAATAGCACTCAAATTCTGCCACTAGGGGAGGGGCCTGGGGCAAATGTCCCTTCTCAGTCTCTCAGTTGCCTTCTGCGTGTGGAGGCTTTGCCAACTGATGCCAAAAGACCCTTCTGCCCCTAAAATGTTGTGATTCTATAATCTAATCTTGGTCCTCAAAGCTACTTATGGGTCTAGGACCTAACTCACATTAACCTAACCCCATTTCCAGCACTTAACATACTGGCAACTCCTTCCACACCAGGTTTGCCACAAGGCCCCACATCCTTCCACAAGCCAGGTCTGCTTTTCTACTCATCCCAAGCATGCCATAGAAAGCCCAAGGCCAGGTCAAGGTCAGCTCTGGATCTGTCCACTCACAATCACAAGTACAAGCCATGGTCCGCGTTCAGCAAGTGGGACCGGCCATGCTGCCAGGTGTATTTAGTCAAGTCTCAACTGGTCTGAGGATGGCTGATCCCGTGTGCATGGCAGGGAATTTGGCTTCTGGCCTTTGTGATCTCTGAACGTTTCTCAGTCTCCCACTTTGTTAGCTGCTGTAATAAGTATACCCTGGTTGTGGGGGGAGTATAAACTGAAATGTGTTTGAGACCAGGAGATTATCCTTCTCACCTCCCTGTGCCCAGGGAGAGCCCAGGGCAGGTTACTGGTGGGATCTTTCTAGAGATTATGCCGAAGTATTCCCTTACACAGTCTCTGAAACCAATTGGGTGGGGATGGGCCTGCAGCTCCCCATCTTCGTGGCGGCTGCGATCAGTAAGGCGAATTGCCGGTATCAGTATTGTCAGGGTTGCAATTTGAGAATTATATTCCCCGGGAAGAGGGCGAGAGCAGGGGCTCTTCCACTTCCCAGGACACCTGGAGGCGCCTGGAGGGGCCAACTTCCTGCAACAGCCTAGGCCTTCCCGCTGGGCCAGGGGGAGAGGTGGGACACGGCCACCGCCCCTCCGACCCAGCGATGCCGCTCCGCGGACACGCTCATCCGGGAACCGGGACCAGGCTGCCCGAGGGTGCCCGCAGCCCTCCTGAAACGAAACGGAACTTGCCCGGTTGCATGGCTCCCTCCCCCTGCTCCCGCTTGGGGGTCTCCCGAAAGCCAGGGCCCTCGCCGGACTGTGATGGGCCGCCTGCCGCTTCTCACCCTCTAGTTCCAGCCCTCCAGGGTGCCACATGCGCGCCCGGCGCCCGGAATCACGCGCTGCCCAGACGCCGGCTCCCCGGCAGAGTCCCTCACCTTACTCGCGGTGCCTTTCTGGAGGCTGCCATTCGGCGGTGACGTGCCCCGGCCCACGTCAGGGGAGCGCAGACCAGCTGATCACCCTGGGAAGAGCAGGAAGGAGCGAGGCAGGCGCGCAGGCTGCAAGCGCGCGAGCCGAGGGGCCACGCCCCCTTCTGTGGCGTGCGCTCGCGCCGCGGCCCCGCCCGCCCGAGGGCCCCGCCCACAAGCCCGCAGCTCCAAGGCTTGCTGTCAGGGAGGCGGGAAGCAGGAAGTGTGTCCGGGTTTCCACCCCAGCAGGCCTTGCCTCTTCCCCTGCGGCGGGTTAAGAGGTGGAGGTCGTGCCACGGAGCATCATTTCTGTTGGTTTTTCTCGCCTTTTCCCAAAGAGGAAAAAAAAGGGGGCTTTGCAGGCTAAAGGGGCTGGGGCGCGAAGAGCTGCCCTCCAGGGATGTTCCTGCCCTTAGGAGGGCAGAGAGGAGGGGAAACGAGGTGAGTTCCGATAGTACCGCTGCGGGGTCTCTCTGAGACTTTAGAGCTGTCCCCCAAAATCGCTTCTTCGGGCAACTTCAAAATCCACCTAGCCGCTCCACCTGGAGAGCAACGGGCACCTCAAACTTAACATATCTGAACCACGCTCCCAGCCCAACTCACCAAGGCAAAAACTGTGCTCCATCAGTCTTGGCCATCTCAGTGGCTACTCCATTCTTTCACATGCTCAGGACAACACCATGGAGTCATCCCCGCCTTCTCCGTTCAAACACCACATCCAGTCGGTCAAAAAATCGTGTTGGCCTGTCTTCAAAATAAATCTCTAATCCCACCCCACCTGTCCCTGCTCTGGTCTGACGCACTTGTGTGACTGATCACACTGGCCTCCCTGCTGCCACCCAGCACCTGCACAGTCCAGCGGAAACACTGCAGCCAGCGTTTCAATCCTTTGAAGTCTGAGATCGTTTTGCTACTCTGCTTAGCACTTTCTGGTGGTTCCTCGTGTCACTCAGGCTAAAAGCTCTGCTTGATTTGCCCCTAACCTCACTTCCTTCTGTTCTCACCTTGCTTGCTCTGCTCCAGCTAAACTAGCCTCCTTGCTATCCTTGAAAAAGCTGGCCACACTCATGCCTTTGGCCTTGCTCTCCCTCCAAACGTTTCGGCTCTCTTCCTCACCTTTCTCTCACCTTGCCTTCAAGTCTTTGCTTAGGTAGCATCCTCTCAAAGAAACATACTCTGACCACCCTATTGAAAAATGCACTTGTTGGGATGAGCACCGGGTCTTATATGTAAGCCAATTTGACAATAAATTATATTAAAATGTTTTTAATAAAATTAAAAATTAAAAACTAAAAGCAACCTCCCCACCACTCCTAATCCCCCTTACTCTGCTATATTTTTTTTCATAGTGCTTATCACCTTTTACTACAATAAAAATGTACTTGGGTGTATTGTCTTCTGTCCCCTCTTCTCCACACACAAAAGTGCACACACACACACAACATGGCCATCAATGCAGGGACTGTATCTGTATTGTTTAATGAATGACAATCCCTGACATGTAGTAGGTTCTCATTGTCTATTTTCTGCATGAATGAATGTCCCTAGAATGTACAGTCCTCAAGGGTAAGGGAGCCTGGTGCTCAGAACAGCACCCGGCACAGAGTCAGCACTTAGGAAATATTTGCTAAGTGAAAGTGACCACGTTTTTAAAAGGTGACCTATACTGGTTGCTTTGACCCTCAGGAAAGACCTAATACCCCTATATCAAATAGGTTCTGCTGCCTGTAAGAACTTAAAGTTCTGGTTCTTATTCAATACGCATTTAGACAAGCTAAATCAGGCCCTGTAGAAAAAGTATGAAAGAACTAAAAGATGTGGTGCCTTGAAAGGCAGCAGACAGCTGTTCCATTTCCCCAAATTTCTAGAGCCAAAAAGAGAGAGATTATAAATAAAATGACTGGTTCCAGACCACATCTGATAGATGGTGGCAAAGATCAAGTTGTAAGAGAAAAAAGGAAATGTCAGAGAGACAGATAAATGGGACATAAAAGAAACAGGTATTTCGTAATCACATCGTCTGGGAGGAGTCTGCTCAGAATTTACAGCATCTGGCTTTGGAGGAGAAAGAGAAATACTTGGTGTTCCCTGGACTGGATTTGAATTCCGGTTTGCTGGAGAAAAAGGCACCTCTCCCCCTTTGAAACTTCTGGGACAAACTCCGAGAGAGGTCGTTGAGTTGAATCATCACAAAAGGTGAGAACACTGAGGTCACAGCAGGTTCTTCTGACTCTTCGGTCCCCACATGTTTGAAGAGATGGACGAGTCCCTAACATTTACTGAGTGCTATGAGCCTGGCCGACAACAACCCAATGAGTAAAGGACTGTTATCCTCATTTTACTGGTTAAGTCTAGTAGAGGTTTGCAGAGGTTAAGTCACTTGCCCAAGTGACTAGTCAGTGGTGGGGCTCTGTGGTATACATTCAGGCAGCAGGATGGATTCCTAGCCCCCCAAACACTTTAATGAAGGGACCCTAGAGGTCACCTCATCCAACCTCCTAACCCATACACTGGAAAGAAAGAGGCAGCCAGATTCATCCTTCAAACTCAGGCTAGATGGGTCTTAGATGAGGCCAGAAACATCAAGTGTGGGAAAACCTATTATACGTTGAACTAACCGCCCCCCCCCCCCCCACACAATTCACATGTTGAAGTCCCGACCCTCCAGTACCTCAAAATGCGATGGTATCTGGAAATAGAATCATTGCAGATATAATTATTAAGATGAGGTCATACTGAAGTGCTGGATCCCTAATCTAATATGGCGTATCCTTACACAAAGGGGATATTTGGACACAGAACACCAAGTGAAAATGAAGGCAGAGATCAGGGTGGTGCATCTCCATACAAGCCAAAGATTGCCCGCAAACCACCAGGAGCTAGGAGAGAGTCAAGGAACGGATTCTCTTTCACGACACTCAGAAGAGACCAACCCTGCTTTAATCTTCAAGTTCCAGCCTCCGCAACTGTGAGAACACAACGTTCTGTTTGAGGCATCCAGTCTGTGGTACTTTGTGACAAAAGCCCCAGGAAATAATACAGGTGAGCTCTAAATGTTAAGGTGTATGAATTATGGGACTGTTCTTTTGGCCACATATTATTCATCCATTCTCTTTTGGTAACCATCCTTCTCCTTCCTTCTGAAGATGCATCCTTTCTTCCTTCCCTTGTTCCCTCACTCTCAATCTATGTTATTCTAGTGAAACACTTGGGATTCCAAGAGTCTTTCATGACCTAGGCATAAGCTGTAGTCAAGGACCAGCGGTTGCCATGGGACTAGGGCAACGAGAGTTTCATGGTGAGCACTGGATCTGAGCTTTGTTTCCTTCCGCCAATCAAGCATTTGGATGCGTGTTCTCTGGAGATGCTGCCTCTATGTGCAACACGTGAGTAGCACCAAAGCAGCCAAAGGCAGAGCAGAGAGCGAAGAAAAGAAGCAGAAACTTCATAGTCGTCTCTGAGCCCTGAATCCCGCCATGCCCAAAACCAAATCTCCCACTGGGCTTTTCACATGTCAGCCTAAACATTTCCCTTTGTGTTTAAGTCAGTTTGACACGGATTTGCTGTTCACTTGCCATCGAAAAACTCCTCACTGAATCATTTCAGTTATATTCCAACTGTACAACTGAATCTTATTTTATGCATGACGTAGATATAATTTTATTAATACTGATAATTAATCATGAACTAAGAAATGGAAAAAGTAGATTACAAAACAATGCAATATCCCATTTTATAAGTCTGTATATACATCTATCTCTTCTAATGTAGATACATTTTTTAGAATAAGGAAAATGATTTACAAAATGCTAACAATCTTTATCTTGAGGTGGCAGAATTTGGAGTGATCTTAATTTTGCTCTGCTTCTTTGTTTTAAGATTGGTTTTGTTATTTAAACAAAAAAAAAAAAAACCCTCAAAATACTACTCATTTCTCTGACCCTTTCTCCTTTAAAGATAAATGAAGGACCTGTTCTATTCTCCAAATCTGAGCACATCAGGCAGAGTAGCCCTCCAGTATTCAACTTAATAACTGGTTGATGGCCTGACCATAGATGGGGGAAAGCAGGCAACATCCTTTTGATAAAAACCCCAGATAAAAGGACTGAAAAACTAAAAATTCTGGTAGGATATCAAACAAAATTACAACTTCAGAGGAGAGGTTTAACCTTTTCAAACATTTCAATTTGTACTAATAAAATTGATAGTCATAGAACCAGTGATGAGTGAGGCTCTCATAAATTGTTACAATATGGCCTTATTTTTTTTTTTTTTGTAAAGTTAACCAAAAGATAGGCTTGTGGTTACACCCTAGAAAGGAATGGGGGAAGAAAAGCCAACTTTGGGGATTGTAGCGTCTGCCAAAACAATGTACTATAAATTAAGGGTGGGAGAATGCATTTGGCTCAGCTCAGAATCCACTCACCCTTTGTATTCAGTGAAAACTGAACTCAGACCTTTTGATATCTGAGTTCTATTTACTCTTGGCAAAGTTCAGTTCTTCAGTTCAAATTAAAAAAAAAATCTTTTTTAACTTAAATACACCCCAAGGATTTCTTGGACATCAAATGGTTCTTGCACAAACAACATAATGATGAGCTAAGTGTAAATGAATCAGGAACATACAGAGTAAGTGACTGAAACATGCAGACCTTCCCATGATATAGCACAAGAGGCTCAGGAAAGCACTATGTCTGTCTCTTCCTTTAAGGAGGATTTCTTTTTACCATATTTTATCCTTTCCTTGAGAAGTCTTTGTAAAATGTGGGAAAGGGATGAGAGTATATCCAGCTGTTCCTGATGTTGACTTTTCACAATCCCTTCCTGGCTGTGCCTTGAAAGCTGGGCTTTGGATAGAAACAGCATGGCCGAGAGGTAAAGGTCAAGAGACAAGCTCTGGCCCTGGGTCTGCCACTAAACAGGCGTGTGACTTTAGAACTGGCAGGTCACCCCCCTCTCCAATTTCCTAGGAATTTTGTATTTGACCAGCTCCTTCCAGACCTGCTGTGCATTTGATCAAGTTCTAATCAAAAGGCTCAAAGTTGACAGCTTGGCAGATATGTTTTGTGTGGCTCTCACTATATCCCTTTTTCATAACAGTTTTATTGAGATATAATTCACTTTCCATACTTTCCGTACAATTTACCTGCTTAAAGTATGCAACTCAATGGTTTTTAGTATATTCAATTTTAGAACATTTTCATCACCCGGAAAAGAAACCTGCATCCTTTAGCATTTACTTCCTATTTCTCTCCATCCTTTCTAACTCTAGGCAACCACTCATCTACTTTCTATAGATTTGCCTCTTCTTGAGGTGTCACATAAATGGAATTTTTTTTTCAATGTTTTTATTTATTTTTGAAAGAGAGAGAGACAGAGCATGAGCGGGGAAGGGGTAGAGCGAGAGGGAGACACAGAATCCAAAGCGGGCTCCAGGCTCTGATCTGTCAGCACAGAGCCCAATGCGGGGCTTGAACTCATGAACCACGAGATCATGACCTGACCTGAAATCAGACACTTAACTGACTGAGACACAGAATCTGAAGCAGACTCTGTGCTATCAGCAGAGAGCCCAATGCGGGGCTCAAACTTAGAACTTCGTCTAACGAAGTCAGACGCTTAACCAACCGAGCCACCCAGGTGCCCCACATAAATGGAATCTTACAGTATATGGTCTTTTGTAACTGGCCTCTTTCATTTAGCATAATTTTTTTCGGGGTTTATCCATGTTGTAGTAATTCCTTTTTTTTTTTTTTCCAGATAATCCTTTTTTTTTTCCATTCATCAGCTGATGGACATTTGGGTTGTTCCCACTTTCTTTGGATATTGTGAATAATGCTTCTACGAACATTCAGGGACAAGTTTTTGTGTGGACATGCTTCCATTTCTCTTGAGTATATATGTAGGCATAGAAGTGTTGAGTCATATGGTCACTGTATGTTTCACCTTTTGAGGAAGTGCTAATCTATTTTCCAAAGTGGCTCCACCATTACACATTCCCACCAGCAATGTGCGACGGTTCTAATTTCTCCACAACCCAATCAACACTTGCTATTATCTTTCTTCTTTATTTTAGCCATCTTAATAAATAAAAAATAGCGTCTCGTGGTTTTGATTTGCATTTCCTGATAGCTAATCATGTTGAGCTTCTTTTCACCAGCTGATTGGCCGTTTACATATGTCCTTTGGAGAAATAGCTATTTAGATTCTTTGCCCATTTTAAAATTGGATTGTTTTTCTCCATATTGAGTTGTTTTGTTTTTTTTTTTTAATTTTTTTTTCAATGTTTATTTATTTTTGGGACAGAGAGAGACAGAGCATGAACGGGAGAGGGGCAGAGAGAGAGGGAGACACAGAATCGGAAACAGGCTCCAGACTCTGAGCCATCAGCCCAGAGCCTGACGCGGGGCTCGAACTCCCGGACCGCGAGATCGTGACCTGGCTGAAGTCGGACGCTTAGCCACCCAGGCGCCCCTCTCCGTATTGAGTTGTAAGCGTTCTTTATATATTCTAGATGCAAGTCCCTCATCAGATATGTGATTTGCAAATATTTTCTCCCTTTCTGTGGGTGGTTGCATTTTTAAATTCTAATTACACAGCAACATTTAAAAAAGGAAAGGCTTGCTATTTAAAAATCCCTATCTGCAGCTCCTTTCGGAAAATCTGAAGATTGGTTCGGCAACCCTGGCCCTTCCTTCTATGCAGCAACAAGCAGCATGAATAGAGCAGGGGTTTCTCCCTTAAGACGGGACAGGGAGCCCTCCCTTGGACCATGTAGCCTCTTCTATGTTACCGTCCAGGTCCCTATAGACATCCCAATGTGTGACTTCTAGAGAATTTGACAGAGCATGGCCAGGATTTCAACTGCACTGAAATTGTCCTTGCAGTTGAGTTAAGTCAACTACACCTCGCCAGATGTTTCGCCTTTGGCACTAAAACACAGAATGCCCCAAACTTTGCACCTACTAACAAGTCCTTCACCCTTCCTGTTCAGTGATTTGGCTTTTGCAAGGCCTGGGGCAACTCACTGGGGCTTGGCAAGGTCTCCAGGATTTCGGCAGCCCAGGTGGTAGTGATGTCATGAGTGTCCCTTGCCATAACACTTCCTCATTATTAACTCACACGTGCCCAACTCAAACAAATGGAATTTAAAAACAGAGTAATGGCCTGCCTGAACTTCAAAACCCTGCATAAAAAAAAAAAAATCAGAAAAACAATTGCATGCTTAGGACCATAGCCAAGAATAAAAAACCACAATTTCTGATTATTGAACATCCCTTCCTCTAATTATGCTTTGCCTGCTAAAAACAGCCCCTTCTCAGAGTAAAATGAGCATCTCTAAAAATATGTATCAGTGGGGTGCCTAGGTGGCTCAGTCGGTTGAGTATCTGATTCTTAATTTCAGCTCAGGTCATGACCCCAGGGTTGTGGGATCAAGCCCCTCATCAGGCTCCATGCTGAGCTTGAGATTCTCAGTCTCTCTCTCTCTCTCTCTCTCTCTGTCTCTCTCTCTCTTTCCCTCTGCCCCTCTCCCCCGCTCTCTCTCTAAAAAAGAAAAAGAAAAAAAAAGAAATAGTTGCCAACACATAAAAATGAAGAGATCCCACCGCAAGAAAAAAAATCTATTAGATTGGGCCTGTGGTTCCTGCTAGAATTTTGCAACAGACATAGTGGAGCTAATCAGTGGGGCCCAGTGCCCAGCCAGTGGGTCTCATGCATCATGCTACCTGCCTTGTTCCTGAAAGTATTGAGTTGAAGACTCTTAATACAGGTAATTGAGACATATGTGAGGCGTTAGTACATTTGCTGTCTGTGGGAGGGCTCTAGGTAGTTTCACCATAAACATCTTTGCTGGAAGCATTTTGGCCACATTAACTAATTGGCCGTAAGACAATGTTGCTATAAAAGATAAAATTACGGGTGCCTGGGTGGCTCAGTCAGTAGAGCGTCTGACTCTTGGTTTCAGCTCGGGTCAAGGTCTCATAGTTTCATGAGTTCAAGTCTGATGTTGGGCTCTGTGCTAACCATGTGGAGCCTGCTTGGAATTCTCTCTCTCTTTCTCTACCCCTCTCCCACTCGTGCTCTGTGTCTCTCTCAAAGTAAATAAAAGGGATAAAATCACAAAAAATAAATAAATAAACAAGGACATTCGTTAAAAAGGACATAATGAAACATGAAAAATGAATAACCAAATTTAAAAGACTATTACAAAATGCCAAATACTTGAATATATTCAAAACGTATAGTGTAGATTATGGCAATACTGTACAAATAACTGATTTTATTTTGCAGACTGTACCTAAGCACTTGTCTTCAAAATCTTTTGTTTATAGTACTATATAGTATTTTTTTTTACTCATTCATTTGTCTTTTCATTCAGCATCACACTTTTTCTTTTCTTTTTTTTTAATTTTTTTTTTTAACGTTTATTTATTTTTGAGACAGAGAGAGACAGAGCATGAACGGGGGAGGGGGAGAGAGAGAGGGAGACACAGAATCTGAAGCAGGCTCCAGGCTCTGAGAAATCAGCACAGAGCCCGACGCAGGGCTCGAACTCACGGACCGCCAGATCGTGACCTGAGCCGAAGTCGGACGCTTAACCGACTGAGCCACCCGGGCGCCCCACACTTTTTCTTTTCTGCTAAAACGTCTTCCTTCATTAAGAGGGGTAGCCATTTCAGAATCCAAGGATGGATACCTGTTACTGAGCTTTGTGTTGCATTGTGAAAGCCTTCCATACCGGTGTTTGCTTTTGGCATATTGTCACACATCTGTTGATAGGCATTCCAAAGTTCTATGGGAAATGTGGGTTCAAAAGTGTGCCACTGTATAGACCACTAGGAGGGCTCAGATTTATATAACAAAAGAAATGGGAGTACTATGTCAATGGAGAAATGAAACTAAATTGCCAGCCGATTAGTTTTTTTTTCTTTTATGGCGCAGCTGCCTTATGGCCAATTACTTGAGGGGCAAAAATGCCTGTGGCAAAGGTGTCTGTGGCACTGAGGCTTGCAATGACAATACCAGGGCGGTAGGAGTGCTCCCAATCTCCACGACTCTTGTTAAAAGAGAGAAAGACAGACACCAGACAGACAGACCAATACTGAGGGGCAACTGAGACCTTTGCAGGCTTGGAGGGCTTATCGGGAGAGCGGATGGTCAAAATAGGAGCACCGGAGTGCTGAGAAAGGAGGAGGAGGAGGAGGCTGTGGGGCCTCTGCAGGACCTCCTCTTGGCCCAAGTTCACAACATAAACAGCACGTGCTGCAAGACCTCCGCAGATTTCAAAGAGAAAGAAGGACAGGGTTGCCTCAGAGCACAGGTTCCCACAGGGGAAAGGCTGGAAACAGCGTGCAGTCTGGGAGCTGGGGCCCTTCACCTGCTTGAGTGCAAGGAGCTGGGCCTTACTTGTTTCCAGAAAATGCCCTCTAGTTTGCTCTGCTGTGCAGCACGTCAATTCTTCTCACCGACTGCTAACTGGTGATTGGGAGAAAGGAGACCTGACCCTACAGGCTATCTGAAGACTCAACGAACCCAAGAAAAGCACTTTGCACTGTATCTGGAGCCCAGAAAGAACACAATAAATGTTAGCTCTGTTATTACTGGTGAACTCCCACAGTGCCTTTTAAGAATCTGATATCTATACATCTTCATAAAATCACGACTGTCAAAACTGAAGGAGTCCTTGGAGACCTTCTAGTTCACTGAATGTAGGAGAAAAGTGGTTTTTTCCTCCCAAAGAAGAGGCGACGGCCCTGACCAGTATGTGGCCTTATCAGTCTCAGGGTTTTGTCAATGCTCTGATTGTGTAAAGCAAGGCGTGCCTGGAGATGGGAGGGTAGATTTGCCGTGGGGTAGGCCTTATTGTTATGCTGAAGAGTCACCTTTCTTGGCAGTTTTGGCTCAATACTTAAGTCCGAAGTTAGGAGGCCCCTGGGTAAGGCTCAGAGACAAATGAACTGGGAAGTGGTGGGGGAGGGCGTGATTTACATCCTTTCCCTCCCAGTCGCCGGAGTGTGCGAGGAGTGGGATGGACGGCTCTTAGGTTGGGAGTTCAGCACAGCTGTAAAAACAGCCTGTCCCCACGGGTTCCCCCAGCTCTTTGGCACAAAAAAGCTGTGGAGTGGCTTAAGGAAGTAAGAGCAAAGCAGGAACTGCTCATCAGGGGAGACAGAGTAAAACAAAACGTTTCTATTGTATGATCTCATCACCAACCAGGTCTCTCTTCTTGTCTTGGGAATTAGGTAGAATTGGAATCATGGGGGAGTTAAATAATAAAAATTTTTTAAAAATGTAATAGATTAAAAAAATCTCTAAAGAAGATTTTGTTGCGTGTCATAATCACCAGTTCTCGGGGCCTATCAACTGCAGACAGGCTTTAAAAGTCTAAAAACCCTAAACTTCTGTGCTAGGTGAGACTCTGTCCCACCCTCCACCTCACCAATGCCCCTCCTTCTGGGCTCCAGCCTCCCCTTCCGTTTCTTCCAAGGGAACTTCCTTTGTGCCTCAGGACCTTTGCACATTGTAAACGTCCCAAGGGGCTGCAGATTCCACGAAACAACAATTGTGCTTGGACAAGGAGGCTGGGACTGGCACGGAACTTAAAGAAAAGAGGATTCCAACTAATTTCTCAGAGAAGCAGCAGGACAAACTGGAAGGCGCCCTGGCTCTTAGAAGAACTTAGAACACTCTGCTGAGTGCTGAAATATATGACCTCAGGAATCAATGCCCCCACTGGGCCATAATTCACGGAGCTGAGCTCTTATAACTTATGCCCTTTCCTGTAAGCATATTATACTTCAGTTAACACTTTACTTAAAAATACTTTTAGGAGAAAATACAGGAGAGACTACCTTGGGGTAAGGAAGGATCCTGGGGTAAGGAAAATTTTCTTAAATAAGACACAAAGAACACAAATCATTAAGGGAAAAAACTGACTAATCAATCACATAAAATTTTTTTTAATTAAGATGGAAGCAGAAATAATAACAGCAGTGAACTTACAGATAGCTTCAGTATAATAAGGAATAACATCATGAATAGGTAACATTTATTTTGCCATGAACTATGCCAAGGCCTTTGCAAATATTACCCATCGTACCCTTAAAATGACCCTGTCAGATCAGCACAGTGATCATCCCCTAGTCCTCTCCTCCTGGGGATTGCCCCAACATGGCCAAGTTCATTCTAACCTCTGAACACAGTCTCACCCATCTGGGACTCCCTTCCCCTCCTCTTCTCTCTAGTTCTGCTATCCTTCCAGGCCCACCTGGAACTACACCTACTGTCTGAAGTCAACCTTCACTCTAGGCCAACATTGCCCAACAGGATTCCTGCAAAGTAAAAATAATAATTTTGCACTGTCCAATATGGTGGCCCCTAGCCACATGTGGCTACAGAGTACCTACTACGGTGAGGATGACTGAGAAGCTAAGTTCTTCATTTTATTCCGTCTTAACTAATTTACACTTAAAAATCCACATGTGCCTAGTGGCCACCATAGTAGATAGCACAGCTCTGGACAGTGCCAGGTCACTGTATTGCCTTGATGTTATTCCTCCTCCAAGAACTGAACACAAAGTTGGTTGGTTCCCTAAATATTTTATTTGCAGAAGTCTTGCCTTTGGAGCCAGATCATTAGCATAAGGAGGCAGTTACAGGTAGGAAAAATCTACCTTTGTGGTCCTACTGTTGGTACACAGTGCTGAGCACAGAACAGGTTGGTCTCCTGCTAAAATCAGTTGTCACGCAGAACAGGGAGAGGTAAAAATGCAAAGCCGAGAGCATGGGTGACCCAAAGTAGCTGATGCTCCACTATGGAGGGGTGGGGTGGGGTGGGGTACCATTCCAGGGAAGAAGCTAATAGCTCCCCTGTTAGAGAAGCCAGCGCCCGGAGCCCAGATGAGGGCAGCTTTAGCCCCAGCCAAGTACTTAAACGCCTGTGAGACCTCCTGCATTTCCTGGAAGCCTCATTTTGCACCTCAGAAGTGGCTCACACTTTCGGTAAACACGGTAGACACCCAGGTCTGAGGCAGAGAGCAGGGAAGGTTACATCGCAGCAGAGGGGAGGGAGCCCGACCGAGTGCCCCCAGGTGCTAACTAGAGGCGATAACTGTGTCCTGTTCCTGTGAAGCTGTGAACTCTCACTCCCCTTCTCAGAAACAGGCTCATTGAGATTTGCTCTCTGAAGTGCGGACTGAACAGCAGTGGTTGAAATAGCAGGAGTCAGGCAAGGGATACCTCCATATGGGCCCCGTCACCACACCAGTCTGGGGCGTTTTCCATGGGGACAGACATGAGGAAGGGGTCAGCAGGGGCACTTCCCAAAAAGGAGAGGGGGTTCCCAGTCCCCTGACACAGGAAAACGGAAGACATGAAGGGGCTAAGGCCTACCGAAGAATGTTTATCAGATCCCCCCAAGGCACAGACACTCCTGCAGGTCAAATGGAGATTTTGAAATAGATGAAGGTTGAATTGCAAGATACAGGTAAGTGTGAAAGCCAGAAGATTTGGGGAGCCTGGACACTATGGCAAGTAGTGTACGTTTTAGGCAGTCTGGGAGGTCCTTGAATGGAGTTTGAAGGGGCCCCAGTATCTTCCTTTAGGGGGGGAGATGGAGAGGAGTGGAGAAAACTGCTATCCCCCAGGATGCCCAGGCTGCCACTGGAGTTTATCTGTGGGCCGACCGGGGGAGAGGAAGAGCAGGAAGGTACCTGGGTACCTGCGGTGCCATCTGTCCCTACCAAGTCTGGGAGAAGGAAGAACTTGGGGTGTGTAGGCTGTGGCCTGCCGTCTATATTAACTCCAGCCCACACCTGCTATGCCCACACCTGTCCGCCCCGTCCAGAGAGAAGGGCATCAACAGGTTAGAGGCCTGATACAAAAAGTACTTCCTCTCTAAGACCCTATTAGGGAAAAGATAGCCTTCTCCCTCTTCCCTGAATTCTGCCCTCTCTCCCTTGACCTTCACAGACAGGGTCTGCAGGGTGAGGGACCCTGTCACTGCCACCACTGCCTCACTTCCCCTCTCTCCTCCCTGACTCTCCATCCACAGAGGCCACCGATCACCTCCCAGCCGTCAAACTGAACACACTGCTGAGGCCTCAATTAACTTGGCCTCCCTCCTTCATGAACGGCTCTTCCTCTGGGCCTTCTTGATACGGTGCATGTCCCCTCGATTTCTCCAGCCTCCTGGGGCCCCCTTCCTGCTTTTGTACTTGCCAGGGCTCCTTCTCACTCACCCTGCGCTACTCCTGGGCGCTGGCTCTGCACTGCCCCTGGGCACTCGTCCTGAACCTACTTGCCTCCACTGTCGGTTCTTGAACTACCATACCTGTATCACCAGTCGAGACCTGACTTTCTGAGTACTGCGTCCTTATTTATTCCTAACTTTCTGCTCAACAGCATTGCCCGTGTATTCTGCAGGCACTTGAAATTCAACACGTCCAAAAGGAAAATGATACTCTTTGTCCTTGAAATTTGATTCTTTTGTATTGACAAAGATTTAATACCATTCTATTCACGAATAGAAAGCCAGAGCCTAATGAGATGCATTTTTGCATTTATTTCCCTTCTTTCTGTTGACAGTACATGGCTTTCCATTCAGGCAAGACCCCTGTCCGCCCCACCCCACCTCCAGCCCATGTGTGTCTGGGGAAGGTGGTGCCAGGCATGGTCCCTGTTTACCAACATATCCCATCCTCTGGGCCCAAAACTTTGGTTTAGGAATAAGTAGTACATGGCCCAGTTTAGGCTAGTGAGATAGGAGGAGATATTCTCTGGGGAAAAAAACTGCCCTACCCTTATAACTGTTGCATAGCAAATGTTTTTTCTCCTAAATGATGGAAATAAGGAAGTGTGTACCTCCCAGAACATTCTGTAAGCCATCTTGTGATCATAAGGCAGCCAGTCTTACGGTGAAGTAGAAAGCCTAGAAGTCTGAGGAGAAAGAGAAGAAACGTCTTTGGTAAACCTCAGGATCAAGCCTCACCTGAAGGCCACCTTACCATGGGGCTTGTTAAAAACTTCTTTTTAATTTTTAGACTATTAGACCTGGATTTTCTGTTACTTGCAACCCAAAGTGCCCTAAGTGATACAAGTAATAAGCCCTCAATAACTATTTGTTGAATTGAACTGAAACCTAAAAAAGCATTAATTATGGGTTGACCTCCTAGCAACGTAATGCCTTGATCCAGTTAAACTACACACATCTCATTAAGAAAGCACATCGGTGGCAGAGACTACTTGTTTTAGAGGTTTCCGGAAAGAGTAGGCCTTACGAAGTGCCTCAAGTCATACCATGGAATATAGCTAGTCATGCAGTCGACACAGGAACCTGGTCTTCTCTCTACTTCAATGTCCTTGTCTCTAAATCCAGGTCATAAAACTTGCACTTCCTTCTACTGCCCCTAGGTCACGACAAAGCTGGGAAATCAAAGGTATTAAATTTTATAAGGTCTCTTTTCCCACAGCAAGAAGTATGGATGCTATCTATATGAAGCATGCCTTAGGAATCTCTTCCTCACCTTTGGAAGGGTCTTTTGTTTCTTGGAAAACTTGTTAGAAGACCCCTTAGGTTGGCTCCTTACATTAAGAAAAACCTCTGATGAGGTATCAAAATCACAAATAAAACTTCAGCTCATTATGTCCAAAACCAACTTATCAAGCTATAAGAAAATGTGGAAAATGAGAGAGACGAACTAGATAGAGGGTTTCCATCGTGCTTTTCTAACACACTGGTAAATCACAACCCAGTTGTGATATGAGTTGTGCGTTCTTCTTAATAATGGTCTAAGTACCATGTTTACTATAGTGAACATCTGTTAGTTTCGCCCACCCAGCCTCTGTTCTCCTGGTTCCTGGTAACAGCCCCTCAATTTTCCTCTGGGGAATAACACACACCCACTCTTAGACTATTTGGTTCAGATAAGGCTGACCCTACCTCCATGGAAGATGGAGGTGGGGAGAGAAAATACAGTCCCTGCCAGTCGACACATCCCACTGACCCAAACCTAAGGGCTGATTCAGGAACAGGAGGCAGCACTTCCAAGTCATTCCAATGAGTCTTAATCCTAGCATTTATGCTGGAACTATTGGGAAAATAAGGCTCTCTTTTCACAGAGGCTGCTAAACTTTGAGAATACAAGACTAAGGCTGCCAGCAGTCATTTATCGCTCATGAAGAGACTCTGAAAATGTCAATGCAAAGGAAAGTAGAACCTAGAGATAGTGTAAGTCCTAATGAAACCATTTGAGTCCCTGGATCCAGCCATAACTGAAGTTTCTGGTCCTGGATGTTCTTTTATTACACAAGTCTGTAAATTTTATCCTTTGCTTAAGTCAATTTGAGTCGAGGTTTTACTATATATAAGGATCCTGAGTTTGTATTTTTGGAAAATAAGTTGAATGAAGTCAAGGTTACCCTCATAATAATATCTCTCCTGCTTACATTCTGATGTGCTTTCTTTTTTTTCTTTTTAATTTTTTTTTTAACGTTTATTTATTTTTGAGACAGAGAGAGACAGAGCATGAACGGGGGAGGAGCAGAGAGAGAGGGAGACACAGAATGGGAAGCAGGCTCCAGGCTCTGGGCCATCAGCCCAGAGCCCGACGCGGGGCTCGAACTCACGGACCGTGAGATCGTGACCTGAGCTGAAGTCGGACACTCAACCGACTGAGCCACCCAGGCGCCCCTCTGATGTGCTTTCTTAAGTGAGAAAGAAAAGAGCCAACACCAGCAATGACATTTGACCTATAATTTAGGTGCCTTTGGAAGTGAGAGACCAAAAATTTGAGCCTGCCAGAGTAATATTTCCTGTTCTTGACTACGATTCACGTGAGGGCCTTCACAAGACAAAGGCTGAACACCTCTTTACTGTGTCACTTCATAGGTTCCTTCCAGGTTGTGTAAGTGACTTTTATCCTCATAGCACATTTCTGTCTATAGTTTTTTGCATTTCCCAGAGCACTTTCCTGCTCAACACACAGGGACATTTGGACTTATACAACCCTACACACCCCACAGCAATTATGATACCACTTTACGGATGAAGAACCTTTACAGATGAGAATAGTAAAGTGACCTGCCTAGCCCCAGAGCAGGAGAAACTCAGGTTTTCTCTTTCTAACCAGCAACCTTTCCTCCTCCTGTGAGAGCAAAATGAGATCATAAATAGGAAAGCACTTTGGAAAGAAGGAAACTATCGATGCCAGATGTATTACTGTAAAGCCAAACCTAAGTACAGAATGACCTTGTTATCACCCCTGGAGTGAGGATGCTTACAGATTGGGCCTGCTTAATCTCCTGGTACCCCGGGGAGAGCCTCTGCAGCTTTCTCCAGCAGGGCTAAGTCTTGCGTGTCCCTGACATCACTTTCTCCAGAGGGGACCCATCAGGAAGAAAGAGTGACATCTCCTTCATTCCTTGAAAACATCGCCCCCCAATTATGCCCAACTCAGGCCAATCCAAACGTCAGAGGGTAATAGCGTAGATGTCAAGATTCAAAATTTATAGACAGTGTGGACATGTGTGATGGTTTGTTTGGGGAAATGGATCCGTCATGTGCAAGATATACGGCACCAGATAAAACATCCTGACAATATTACACGCTTGGGGATGGGGGTGCGCGAGCATATTATTTTGAAAGCATGCTGTTATGACATTTAAAAAATTCCAGAGTGAATGCCGAGCAGATCTAGAGGCTAATGCGATGTGGGGACATGCAGCTGTGCAGAAACATGAAGAATGATCCGTTTTGCATCACAAAGTGCATTTTTCATTTTCCCCTCTCTCCAATCGTGGAGTGCAGAGAATTTTAAACGAGTGTGATTGGGATAGATCTAAAATGTGTAATGTAAAAGTGATAATAAAGACTCATTTTTGAAAGGCTGCATATACAAATACTCTAAAATTAAGACTTTGTTCAAAATTGCAAAGGTTTTAACCTGAAAGCCAGTGAATTAGAAACTCTGCTTATTCTCTTGCCAGCTGGCCAACATAAAAGGCTGCCATCCTTTGTTAGGAGGAGCCTTGGATCATGAGGTTTGTTTATTTTTTACTTACAAGAGGTCTTGCCAAGTGCGACTCTCCCGTAAAAAACTTCCTTCTACTTAGATGCACTAAATGTTTTAGAGGGCTTGTTATGTGTAGGCTTTCACACATCTGCTATTTTAAACCTCACAACAGGCAAATAATACCACCCTCATTTTACAGAGGAGAAAATGGAGGCTTAGGGAATTTGAGTAACATGCCCAAGGTTAGATGAGCAGAGGATGCAAGGCCAGAAGCCATAGGCAGGGCTTCTAACCCCTCACACACAACCACCTCAACCCAAAAGAGAGCACATGCATGTATCCATTCATCTCCAGGCATGTGCAGGTCCTGAGCTAGGCACTGGGACGATGGGGACAGGAAGATGCCAAAACTGAGATTTCAGAGGGGCAGACAGCAGCAAAAGGTACAGGGCCCAAATTTCTACGCTGATTCCGGCAGGCTTCAGTATCTGGAGATTCGCATGGTAGTAAGACATGGGAAGTAGGTGTGGGGGTGTTCCTCCTACCAACTGACTCACCTTCTCTCACTGAGCTCAGAGCCCTGAGAGACAGCATCTGGTTAGGTCACTTGATCACTATTAACCCACTTGTGCAAAACTTTTATATATTAGGCTATCTTATAGCCTGTGGGCTAGCCAGCGGACTGGCTGCCTTTAGGACAAGTGCTCACCCCTGATCCAATCAGCTCTGGCTTGGGGTGGGGGTGGGGGGGGTGGGAGGGGGGTGGAATCCTGTGGCATAGGACCACCTATGTATGCTTAAGGAAGAGCTTAAGACCGTTTCTTCTATAAGGAACTGTAGATGTAAGATTGCCAAATAAAATATAAGATGCACACCTAGATTTGAAGTTTAGATAAACTATGGATAAATCTGTAGTGTCAGTAAGTCCCAAATATTGCATGGGACTTGCAGATAGTATTTATTGTTTATCTGATGTTTATATTTTAACAGGGTACCCTGTATTCTTATTTGCAAATCTGGCAACACAGTGTGGAGTTAGAGGGAGTTGCGGATGCCTCTCTAAGGCTTGGTCAGTTCAAAAGAGAGAGGAAGTAAAAGAACTAAGGTCACAGATTCCAAGAAAGACATCAAGACTAAATTGAAGATCAGGAAGCAGAAAGAAATTGAAGATCAGGATGTAGAAAGTTATTGTCTTCAGCTGGCTTCTAAGTGACCTCCTTGGGCAATGTCAAGAAGGGGACACTGGAAGACAGGCAGGCAGCAGGGTTTTGCTTCCGGGTGATCAGCTTATTTAGACAAAGGAACCAACCAGGGCCCACCAATAAGAGGGGGATATTGTCCTTCAGGGATATTGTCCAGTTCCAAGGACAACTAGGCTTACAAGATCTAGGCAGCATTCGGGGCGCCTGGGTGGCACAGTCGGTTAAGCGTCTGACTTCAGCCAGGTCACGATCTCGCGGTCCGTGAGTTCGAGCCCCGCGTCGGGCTCTGGGCTGATGGCTCAGAGCCTGGAGCCTGTTTCTGATTCTGTGTCTCCCTCTCTCTCTGCCCCTCCCCCGTTCATGCTCTGTCTCTCTCTGTCCCAAAAAAATAAATAAACGTTATAAAAAAAAAAAAAAGATCTGGGCAGCATGCAGAACCCCAGCACAGAGAGTATAGATCAAAAAACTTAAGCAAATACCCCAGTGGTTCCAATTAGGCATAGGTAGTGCTGGGCCACAGTTCAGAGAGCAAGTGAGGCCCTGAAATTAGGATACTGGACCCTGAAGAGTACAACTAATTTGAAGCCCTGCTTCTTCAGACTAGAGACTTCAACCAACCGTCTGCCAAGATCACAGGGGGCTGAGAAACCAAAGAAGTTATAGCTACTGGTAAGTGGGCAACGGAGGGCTGACCCAGGCTGCTGTCATTCATCCAACTTTCCCTTTCTGGGAGTCTGACCAGGCTGGACTTCCCAGGGCTGGGCCTGAGCATGGAACTGAGAGGAACAAAGTCTTAGATCTGAATGAGTGGGGAGCAAGAACCACATACAAAACCACAGGTCAGCTAAGAAGATCTGTCAAGATGGCAGGAACAGTCAGAGAGGAAATGAGACCCTCTGAGATAAATGTCCTCAGGACCTGCATCAAACCTGTGGGCCAGGAGTTAGGAGTGAAGGTCATTGTCTGGTTTGGACTTTGGTGTGGCTTTTGATCTTTTTGGAACACAATCCACACTTTATATACTGATCTCTATGCTGGGTATAGAGCCTGCTTGAGATTCTCTCTCTCTCTCTCTCTCTCTCTCTCTCTCTCTCTCTCTCTCTCCCCCTCTCCCCCTCAAAAAAAAAAAAAAAAAAAAGACATCTCCTTATTAGTATTTCCAGAGTGCCAGATTGTTCATCTGTCCATCTCCAAGAGATTTTGTCTGGTTCCTGTTACAAGAAAAGAGGAAGGAGAAAAAGAGAGAGAGAAGAGTGGAAACTAAGGAGATAAGTTCAGAGTGGGTAAAGCGAACCAGCGGGTGACTTAAAAATGGCAACACCTACATTCCATTTAAAGTTTGCACAACCGTGGTTGTGAGCTCTTCCTCCATTTCTTCCTTGTCATCCTCGGCACAAACTTTCATGCCCATAAATAATTGGTGTGAGGGGTGTGTGTGATGTGTATGTGTGTGTGAGTCAGAAAAGGGTCTGAGTTTCACGTCTGGTCACTGTGGAACAGAACAGAGACCACATGAGCTGAAGAACTCAAGAAGGAAAGGAATCCATAAGATCCGTTGGGAATTCAGAGACACTGTGGAAAAGGCTTTGGATACCCACAGAAGGAGGAATTGAGAGTTTATTCTAGTTTCATATAGAACTCAAGGAAAAACGAAATGCCTGTTAACATCTGGGATACATAAGGCAGAGCAATGACAACCAGACTTAAGTGAGAGAGAAAGGGTTAAGCAGACAGAGAGAAAGAGAGAGAGAGAGAGAGAGACCATGTTCCTTCTTGTATTAATGAAGTAGGCTAAGCTGCGGTAACAAGTACACTTATAACTGTTCAAAAACAATAGTTTATTTTTTACTTACTCAACAGTTTGAAGACAGCTCTTTTCCATGTGATGATTCAGAAACTCAGGCGCCTTCCAGCTTGTGGCTGTACTATCCCCAAGGGTCCAGGACCTCATCATTATGTATGTCCAGCCAAAAGAAGGGGGAGGAAGTAAGGTGGGGACACACAACCTTCTTGACCTGGAAATGGCCTGTATCACTTCCACTCACATTCTGTTGGCTAGAACTCGCTCATATAGACACATCCAACTGCACATGTAGCCTGGGAATTGTGGCCTAGCTGTGCATTCAAGAAGAAGAGGAAACAGATTTTTAGCAAATAGCTGTCAATCTATCAGTCTTCCCTTCCAGACACAACTGTCCATTTTCACCCTTCATCCCGCACAGAGAGCCTACACCCACGTCCTCCTTAAGGAAAATAACCCAGAGCTCCGTTCAGTCTCTACAACCACTTGAAATTCTGGGACTCTGGAGAACACAACGTCTCCTCAATCAGATCTACATGTGGCTCCTGATGGTCCAACAATTATTAACTAAAAGACCCAGTTATTTGCTCCTCCAATCCACATCTGCTATGCCATGGAGGAACAGGGACTTGAGAACTGCAATAAAACTCTCATTCAGAAAAAGGGAGAATGGGAAAGAGTCCTTGGTTAATAGCACAATGGAATCTTGCTAGGTGGGCAGTGTGAAGGCCCTTTGCCAGGTAAGAGGGGATAAACGCCTTGCTTAGTCCTTTAATCTGCTCTCTGGGAGGGTTTCATTATCTATTTTTCTCTAAGGCCCCTTGCTCCATCCTTTTGGATATCCTTCCTTGTCCATTATCCTTTTGGGCCACTTCCAAAGTATACTCCTGAAAGACTGTACAGCCTTCCTAGCCCACTCTCTTCTCAGGCAAATCTAGGAACAAAGGGCAAGCTTGACCAATCAAAGATGATTTCATCCCAGCTTGTGACTCCTTAGTAATACAATTCCCTACAAAACTTAGTAATCTTCTGATTTATTTGCTTCCAGTGGGTTCCAAGTGCCAGTAACCACACCCCAAATTTTTTCCTGGATATAATTCTGAAGCCTAAATTATTTTTTTCCTCCTGTCCATAGCTTTCTCTCAACTTAATGGCAGCTACCTTGAGGTCATCTGAATGATAGACTCGGGTGGAAAGGCTACACCCTTAATCTGAGTTTTGCTACAGGGGCTGAGCTGCTACATTTAACGGAGAATTCTTTTTTTTTTTTTTTAACTTTTTTTTTCAAGCTTATTTATTTTTGAGAGAGAGAGAGAGAGAGAGAGAGGGAAGGAGGGAGGGAGGGAGGGAGAGAGAGAATCCCAAGCAGTCTCCATGCCACAGCACCAGCCCGACATGGAGCTCAATCCTATGAACCACAAGATCAAGGCCTAAGCCAAAACCAAGAGTCAGACACTTAACTGACTGAGCCACCCAGGTGCCCCATATTTAACTGAGAATTCTTAATGAGTTTTTGTCCTAAGTCTAGGATTTTTTTTTTCTTTAGTCTTATTTCTTTCCATTTGGGATCTAGAATCAATACACTTTTCCAGATTTGAGGGCTGTCTTCCTTTTCTTTTATTTCTGCTTATAAACTGGTCAATTATTGCCAGGGACCACATTTTTCTAGCAGCGCAACTTGTTGTAAGTAGAAAGGAGCTCAACTCTAACATGCGCTAACACTCTGTCTCTTTCTAATGGCTCCCCCTAGAGCTACGGGCCCATCTTGGTCTGCCTTCCAAATGACTGTGGGCGACAGTTTTAACAAGTATTTTGCCACTGCATAACATGGGTGCCCATTTTTGCAGCCTGCTCTATTGTCTTATTTCTCATGGCACAACTACTAAGTAAATGCCACCTGTTTTAGGTGTTTCTTACATTAGCACTCCCTCTCTGACACTAATTTCTGTATTACTTAAGGCAGGTAAACTGCTATTAAAAATAGACCCAAAATGTATAATGACTTGAGCACAACAGAAATGTATTTCCACTCACACAACAGTCTGAGGCAATTGTTCCTGTTTGTTGGGTAACTCCCTGGCACACAGTGCCAGGGATTCAGGAATCAGATTCTTTTGTCCTGTGGCTCTGCCCCTCCTAGAACTTCCTCATCATATGCAACCAGTCTCAGAAGGTAAAGAGACAGTAAAGGGGCACACCTGCTTATTGAAAGGTTCGACCCAGAAATGCTCCACATAACTTCTATTGGCTAGAACTCAGTCATGTGGCCATACTCAATTAGCTCCCCTCCTGAGCAGCCATTTTTCCAATAACCGCTCTGTAGTTCCAGGGATCTACAACCTATGTAGCTTTCAAGCCAAATCCAGCCCATTGCCTGTTTTTTAAATAAAATTTTATTGGAACATAGCCACGCTCATTTATTTACATATCGTCTAAGGCTGCTTCCACACACTAACAGCAGTGTTGAGTATCTGCAACTGAAACTATATGGCCTACAATACCTAAAGTATTTCCTATTTGGCACCTTCACAGGAAAAGTTTACTGACCCCAGCTTTATATTGTGGAGGCTAGAACTATCGCGCCACCTTGCCACCACAAGGGGGAGTCTGGAACTGCTGGGGCCCACCACATGACCGCTGAAAATAAGCCAATCAAACAGAAGGCAGAGCCTAGAGATGGAGAGAAACCAAGTCCTGTTGACCTAATTTGAGCCAGGAAGCCAGCCCAGCCTTGGACTTTTTGGTTAGTTGATCAAATACATTTCCTTTTTCACTTAAACCAATTTGAACCGTGTTTCTGTCTCAACAGAAAGGGCCCTAACTGATAACCTCCCACCCCAGCAGTGGCAGGGAGTGGGCTAGAAAGTGATGCTTATCTTATGTTTAAGAGGAATAACAAAACTTCAGTCTGACTTTGCACACCAATGGGTCAGACTTGAACTGTGGACAAGTGCTACTGAGGCGTAACCAACATGTGACGCTTTCCCAGTTTAGCCCTGAACCTATTGAATCACTGATCACTGGGAGCTTCCTTTGAATGTTTCATGTCTCTGAGTGATCGAATTTCTCAAAGCAGGTGAATGTGAAAGGCAGGGGTTCAGCAAGGCAGCTGTTTAATCATCCCTCATCCCTAGGAGACCTTGGATAAAACCTGGCCAAGAAACAAAGCAGAGATTTTTTAGTACGGCCTGTCCTGGAAAGGCTCTGTGTCATCTACACAATGAAACATAATAAGCAGTCTCTCTTCCAGGACAAGCCCTCAGAGTTCCCTGCAGGTGCACTGGCAGAGCACGGAGGGGTTGGCAAAGGGCAGGTGGCTTTGTTCTCCCTGCTGCCTCCTCCTTAGATGTTGCTCATTACAGAGTGAGACGGTGGTGTTATATAACACGAACACAGCCTAATTCCACTAGAGTACGAGGAAGAGCAAAATATCTAACTGTCCTCAACACACAGCAGACAGGAAGACCATATATAGGATTCTTCAGACCTTGACAGATGGGCAGTGCACTGAAGTCACAATACTCCCTGAACTTCCTGTGAGGTGCCCCTTATTAAGGGAAACGCTTGTTATATGACAAGAGTCTTCTAGAGTAGGTTAGCAAAATCTGTATTTCTAATAATTCTTGGCATTGCCCAAGCAACCTCCCTCCATGGATCTCTAAGAGCTTTGCAAACATTTGCTGCAAAATAATTTTACACATGCACATACACACATACAACCATACTTACTCTTTAGAATGTCCCTTGTGACTAAGTGAAAAATAATTATACACACTCCCTTTTAATTAACAAACATGTACTCCTATAACCACATATCTCCTGTGACATGAATAAGAAATACATCACCCAGGAGATGGAGATGCATCCGGATGCTTTTTAACCCTTTGTAAAAGTATGGAAGCACCGTGCAAAAAATGTGATTTCTGAGGAAGTATGTAGGGCAAGAATGCTATACGCCAGTGAAGCACAAAAGGCAGAAGCCCTGGAGGCTCTGAGTGTGTGGACAGTCGTATATCTGAGCTCAGTCATATGCGTCCAGGTCCCTCAGGGTCAATTGATGAGGTCTCAAGATTGGGGGCAGATCAGAGGAAGTTTGACTCAGGGAAATAAACACTAGCTATGCCAAAAGAAACATTTAAATTATAGTCATCTGAGAGAAAAACACGGGTTGAAGCTAGACATGTAGAGGTGATGGGTGAGGCAAGTTCACGTGTAAAAAAATAAGTCAGAACCTGAGAAGGTCAGGTAGGGAGGTCAAGTGCAAAGTAAGTCAGGGCAAATGGTCCAGCAAGTACTATGTATATAATGAGAGAGAGAGAGAGAGAGAGAAGAAAGAGAGATTTATTTTCAGAAACTGGCTCATGCAATTGTAGGGGTTGGCAACACTGGAATCTGTAGAGAAAGCCAGCAGGCTGGAAATTCAAGCAAGAGCTAGTACTGCAGGCTTGAGTGCGAAATATGTAGGGCAGGCCAACAGGATCTCAACTCGGGCAGCATTTCTATGTTACAGTCTTGTAACATAGAAGAATTCCTTCTTCTCCAGGAAACCTTGGTCTTTGCCTTTAAGACCTCCAAGAGATTAAATGAGGTCCACCCACATCATGGAGAGTAATCTGTCTTATTTAAAGTCAACTGATTGTGTTAACCATGTCTACAAAGTACCCTCCCAACAACGTCTAGACTAGTGTTTGACCAAACACTTGGGCACCATGGCCTAGCCAGCCGACACACAAAATTAACCATTGCATTGTGTTTAATGACACCCAACAGAACCAGATGTTTACTAAGTTCCTTACACCATCGAGATTTCAGACTAGGAGAGACTATAAATGAGGAATCTGAAACCCAGACAGTGATGAAGAGTGACCCTTGGGTCATCCCAAAAAAGAGGCAAGGACTTAGGTCTCCTAAACCCCAGTCCAATGCTTTTTCTCGAACTCTAGAGCTAGGCATCCTGAGCCCCAGTGCCAACACCCACACAGTTTCTTTTTTGATCCGACTTGGTTGGGTGTAAAAACAGACATACGCCTTTAAATCAGAGCCAGCTAGATCACATTCTAATCATCCAAATACCTCGTTCTTCAATAACTTCAGGAGGAAGTTAGGGATAGCAGAGGCTAAGGACAACAACAAAATGCAAGAGTTTCCAAGAGTCTGGAAAACATATGTGGACTTGGAGCTTTGCCCTTCTGGGTTTTAATTCTGAGTCAACCTCAGCGAAGCAGCAATTACTCTGAGAATTCTCATTTGCACCTATGTTCATCTATTTGCAAAAAATGAGTTTCATCAACATGGACCTGCTCGTCAAGATAGGGCTGTTCACTTTTCCGTTTGTTGGGGCTAAAATGGCAAAATCAAATTATTTCTGTCTTTTTGTGAATGAAATAACAGTGCTTGTTGTGTGGAACCATCTGGCCCATGCACAGCATGGATTGTTTGCATCAAACCCTGCCTGGCATTCCTCTGAGGTCAGAGTCCTCCAATGGCTGTGGTGCCTCCAGGAAGCGCTCAGAGCAACGAAACATTTGGCAGAAATAATCCACAAGAGCATCATGAATGCAAAAGCCCTTTCCACAACAGAATAATTATCAGGCAAGCCAGGCACTTTTCTGTGGGAAACCAGGTTTTACTTGAAGAAATCACTCAGAGACCAAGGCAGAGAGAAACGATCCGCTTACCATCCTCCCAATCTGGCTTGCTTTTATTTCTGCAAAATCACAGTTTGCAGCGTGTGGGTGTTACCGTGCTGGCTTTTCCCCTAGCAGCGATAACAACCACGAAAACTTCCACACTGCACTGGAGCAAGTATTTGTCAATTTGAGTGGTATATGTTGAATAATAATTAGGGTTAATTCAGTGCTCATTCCGTGCCAAGGAATGTTCTGGGCATTTTACATTAATTAACTCATTGAATCCTCACAAACCCCCTCTGAGGTAGATACCATTATTATTCTCATCTTTTAACTGTGACAGTGACACAGAGAAAGTTTAAGTTAGGAGGTTAAATTCCCTAAACAAGACTCATAGTTCATCAATTCTAAAATTTTTGTCACATGTCAGCACTACTGAAATTAGGATGTGCCCTACAATTGATGGCACATTAGCATTGCGTTCTAATTTAATTGGGCGCTTTTTTTTCTTTCTTTCTTAGTGATGCTTAAAACAGTGACGTGTCTTATAGTCAATACATCTTAAATTTGATGAGATATGGAAAGTGGGAGAGCCAGGGCAAACCCCAGGCAGTTTGGTTCTGGAGTCTATGTTCTCAGACCATGAGAAGCAAAGGGGTAGAATAGGCTGTGATGTCAACCAGGAGTTCAGAAAGTGCCCTGAATAGGATTTCCAAGAAGACCACGCCATTTACATAGCTTTCAAATTGGTCATTACAAAGCAAAACTTTACTTAGTTGATTTTGAAATGGAAAAAAAGCCTCGGCAGCCTAAAACCAATTCCTCGGTCTTTTTATTTTTTTTTAATCCGCAATGCTTTTTGATACACAAAAAGCTCATACCGGTTCCCTCCCTCTGACACCCCCACGAATTCTGATTTGCTGAACTTACCATCACCCCACTCAGAGTGAGAGTCTTTGGCCTGAAGACTATCCAAAGATTTTCTTGTTCTGTGTATAATTATGCATGGGATTTGATCCACCTTTCTCATTCCCTATCTTCTTGAGCATAATAATATTTACATAGAACTAAACTTAGAATTTAAAAAAATTTTAATGTTTATTATTTTGAGAGAGAGAGAGAGAAAGACAAAGACAGAGAGCGAACGGGGGAGGGGCAGAGAGAGAGAGGGAGACAACAGAATCCGAAGCAGCCTCCAGGCTCTGAGCTGTCAGCACAGAGCCCGAAGCAGGGCTCGAGCCCTCGAACTGTGAGATCATGACCCGAGCCAAAGTCAGCAGCCCAACCGACTGAGCCACCCAGGTGCCCCTAAACTTAGAATTTTTAAAAAGAGTGAGGGTGAGGGGCGCCTGGGTGGCTCAGTCGGTTAAGCGTCCGACTTTGGCTAGGTCATGATCTCTTGGTTTGTGAGTTTGAGCCCCGCGTTGGGCTCTGTGCTGATAGCTCAGAGCCTGGAGCCTGTTTCGGATTCTGTGTCTCTCTCTCTCTGACCCTCCCCTGTTCATGCTCTGTCTCTCTCTGTCTCAAAAATAAATAAACGTTAAAAAAAATTAAAAAAAAAAAAAAAAGAGTGAGGGTGAATCAAAGAGTAAAGAGTGAGTTAGGATGTGTGTGTGTGTGTGTGTGTGTGTGTGTGTGTGTGTGTTGTTTGAGTTTCTTATTTACTTTTTCCTTTGTTTTATATTTTGGGTTGGTAGGAAGGAAATCACTATCTAAAGAAAGAAAGAAAGAAAATTTGTAATTTAAACCAATTTATTATTCCTAGTTTTTCTGTCAACAAAACATTGATTTTTGTTGCCCGGGAAACTGGAGGGAGTTTCTGGAGAATTAATTACCTCATTCCAAACCAAGGGGTCACTAAGAACTCTCTTTTCAACTCTGTTTTCATAGGAAACAAAGGCCCTTCCTTGTCGCTCACCTGAGTCTCTCTCCAGTCTGAAACCTGAGCCTCTCCTCATTCCTGGGATTTCGCACTTCCTGCTGCAAACCATATGTTAGGTTATAACGGGAAAACCCTACAGTTACGGTGGGGGAGGGTGGAGGAGAAAGGATGAGGTCACAAATCCCTGCAGGAGGCAATCACAGCTCTACCCCAAAGCTGCTAGAAAAACATGTTCCAATAAATTAGATTGTTTTCATAGCCCTTCAACTTCAACATTTGGCTCTTTATGGTTGGAACGGTCTCTCCCTCTCCTCTGTATAGTAAGTGGACTCTTTTTAGACATCTGCAAAAGCTAGTGGCTAGCCTGCCCTGACCTGTAATCTGCCTGGATTTTGTTCCCTGCACCTGGAAAGTTATTTTAATTAGGTGCATTTTTATTCCTCTCCTTTTCTTTGGTGGAGACACCACATACAGAGGGCCTGGGGGGGAGGTGAGGCCTCTGGAGTCACTAACTCAGACCGAGGCCTCTCAGGGGGCTTTGGTGGTGCTGAGGACTCCTGCAGGGTTCCAGCAAAAGATGCCTAAGGTATCTGGGTGAGGGCACCAGGGGGGGTTTCTCGCTCCCCAGAACACAAGCAGGGCCACGAAGGCACGCCATTGTTGGGATATTCCGGTTGCCAATCTGAGCCAAAAGAAAGCCATGGCCAGGGATGAAAACATACGCATTGTCCCTTAATCGGAGGACAATAGGTGCATTTCCTTAAAAATGACCCGCAGAGAACTGACTCATTTCAGAGTGGTGGAGGAGAAAGGAAACAGGATTTGAAATTTAGCAGACACAAAGAAGTGTCCAAGAGCCTCAATGTTTGTCCTCTGCTGGGTTTGGGGGCACAAGGAAGCCTTGGAGGTGTGGGGAAAGGCTATGAGAGTCTACTCCTCCCTGATGGGGAGGGGAGGGGGGGCTGCCATCCCCTCCCTGATCCTCCCACAGACACCCCAGAGAGAGGAAGCCCTTTGAGGTGGGGAGGCAGGACTTCATCTCAACCTAGGCTGAGTATGGGGTGTGGTGGGGGAGGACTTTTTTTTTTTTTTCTTTCATGCTTTGTAACATGTTAGGCGTTAATGTTGCAAACAGTAGTTTACTTCTTCGCTTTCTGAAGACCCTCGAATTTGGGACCGCCATCCCAGAGCCCTCAGGGCTTGCTGCTTCACACCCACCACCCTCCTGTAGGGGTCCAAGACCTGAGACACAAAGCTGCAGCCTGCCCAAACCCTTCTGCCCATCCTGTACCCTTCCACGATTGGTTTATACTGGGACGATCTTTGGGCATCAAACATCGCAAGGTCTACATGCCTCAGCCTTGCTAAGGGGCGGGTTTCTTCTACCTTCTCCTGAACCTGGGAGCAGATACACTACCAGTAGAGAGGGCTGCCTGGCCCTGCCCCGGCCTGGACCCCCAGGGCTCAGGTCCAGGTGCCAAGCCCCCATGTCAAAGTTGTTATGTTTTTGTTTCGTTCCATTGAACCTCTTCCCCGCACCCCCCACCCCCGCTTTCCTGATGATTGATTTTACAAAAGAAAGTAAGCCGCTGAGAAGGTTCTGGAAGTGGGGAGGAGGAGCAAAGACGATGACTAGCAAAGGCAGGTGGGGGTGGGGTTTTTTGCCAAAAAGTCTGGGTACGACAGTCTGGATCATCTGGCGCCCTCCTGAGTGGGACCCCAAAGTATATCCTGCGTGGAAGGGTCCCTGGATTTATTGGCCCCAGCCCCTACCCTCTCCTTCAGCCATATTGATGGCTGAAGGAGGCAAAGAAGATCAGAACTTACAGCCCATTGCCCCCTGGAGAGGAAAACTTGTCATCTGGCTTTATGGAGAAGGTTCTACCTTATGCTCATACAACATTATCTTTACCGTGTGCTAGGATAATTAAGAGGACAAAAAATGGGGACACCTGGGTGGCTCAGTCGGTTAAGCATCTGACTTTGGCTCAGGTCATGATCTCATGGTTTGTGGGTTCGAGCCCCACAACAGACTCTGTGCTGACAGCTCGGAGCCTGGAATCTGCTTCAGATTCTGTGTCTCCCTCTCTCTCTGCCCCTCCCCTGCTCGCACTCTGTCTCTGTCTCTGTCTCTGTCTCTCTCTCCCTCAAAAATAAATAAACATTAAATTTTCTTTAAAAGGACAGAGAAATGTGAAATACTTGAATGATCTTGTATTATAGCATTAATATCGAGAGTATCTGCTTTCCAGGCTGAAGTGGTTCATTCATTATTCTAGTCCTGCTTTAGTCCTTTGTAATTCATGGTAATTATGCTTTTCTTGTTAATACAAAAAAATGTATAAAAATAAAAACTTGAAAAGGCAAAGAAAAAAAGAAGAAATCTAGCAGATTCAATTTTTTTAAATTTTTTTTTTTTAACATTTATTTATTTTTGAGACAGAAAGAGACAGAGCATGAGCAGGGGAGGGGCAGAGAGAGGGAGACACAGAATCTGAAACAGGCTCCAGGCTCTGAGCTGTCAGCCCAGAGCCCGATGCGGGGCTCGAACTCACGGACCGCAAGATCATGACCTGAGCCGAAGTTGGACACCCAACCGACTGAGCCACCCAGGCGCCCCGCAGATTCAATTTTTTTAAGGTTTATTTATTTTTGAGAGAGAGAGAGAGAGAGAGAGAGAGAGAGAGAGAGAGGGAACATAAGCAGGGGAGGAGCAGAGAGAGAGGGAGACACAGAATCTGAAGCAAGCTCCAGGCTCTGAGCTGTCAGCACAGAGCCCAACGCGGGGCTCGAATCCACTGACTGCGCCATCCTGACCTGGGCTGAAGTCGGAGGCTTAACTGACTAAGCCACCAGGAGCCCCTAGCAGACCCCAAATTTGAACCCTGTCTGTCCCACTTGTTAGTTGCATCACCTGCAGTGGACTACCTGAGCTTCCGAACCTGTTTCCTCCTCTATAGAATGGAGATTACAACATAAAGTAGGAGTCTTATGAAAATTAAATGATGTGTTTACAGTGCCTGATACAAAAGACTGACTAAATGCTCTGCCCCTGTTCAGTGCACCATCCAGATGTTTATGACTTAATGTCTCTGCATGAGGGGATAGGGTCACACCTTTGCTTATGAGGGAGCATCTCTCCAAGAGAGCGGTTATGCTCCATTTTTTTTCTCCCCAACCAAGCTCTGACTTATCCCATTCCTCAACACATCTCAACCACTTTTCTCTGGAGTCCAGTGGGCCTCAGAATTTAGATCTCTGCCTACCTAACAAGAGACCAGGAATGTGGGCATCTCTGGCCTTGTAAGAGCTATGCTGTTTGGACCAAACGGGATTCATGTTGTGAACAATTCACTGTCTTGCATCCTTTCAAAAACAACTTAAAGGGGTATTCCTTTCTTTCTTCCAATTCTGTTCTTTGAATTTATTTCCATAACAAGCACATTTCCAAAGCCACATGGTCTATTGCTGCTTCCATTAATCCTTTCTATGGCTTTTCTAGAAGCCTTTAAAATCCCCAGTCTGCCTGATTGAAGAACCCCATCTCCTCCATGAAGCCCTCTCTGGCTGCCCAGCACCCACTGAGCCCTCCCTTCCCAGAACTCCTGCAACACCGCTAATGAGCACCAGATGGCTTAGCAGGGAGCACTCTTCTTGCTCCGTAGTGCTGTGGTCATTGTTCATGATTGCTCTTAAGCCCCTCGGCTAGGATTGCCAGATAAAATACAGGCTGCCCAGTTAAATTTGAATTTCAGAGAAGCGACAAATACCTTCTTAGTATAAGTATGTCCCAAGTATTGCATCCATATTTTTGTTTGCTACATCTGGCGACAATATAAGGCCCGACAGTCATACTTCTGCAGCTCCAGCAGCTCTCAGCATGGAAGTGAGAACGTTCTAGACCACATGATAAATAATTGTTGGTAATAACAACAATAATAACAGCTAACATTGATCAAGCATCAAGCACCTACATTTGCCAGATACTGTGCTAAATACATAGACAATGTCAAGGAGAGGACATATATGCATAAGCATATTGTGGGTAGCACAAAGTGGAATATGATTTTTTTTTTTAAAGCAAGGGTTAAAAATCAAGGGAAGGTCCTCTAAGCCATATACCCAGTTCTGTCATTCACCGTCCCCGTGATACTGGATGTTTACCTTATCTTTCCTGATGTTCCTCATTCGTAAAATGATTTCTTTCTTCCTGTAACGGTTTGATTGAGAAAATACACTGGAGGTAAATAAGATAATACATGAAGGGCAAAGCACAATGCCCAGCACACAGTTAAGTTTTCAGGTATTGTTGAAGACATCTTGGTGGTGGAGAGAGTGTCACTCTTGTTGAAGCTTGGAAAGAAGAGCTAGCTCTTTGGCCTGGGTTGTCAATAGAGTCTTCAAGGACTGATCAATTTGAGGAGCCAGGGACAATTCCCAAGAGAGGAGGAAAGTGGGAGGCAATTTTAGGAAATGGTGAGTAGACTTATTTGCCAGAAATCAGCAACCCACCTGCTTCAGTTTGCATGGGATTAACTAAAAATTTTCTTTACCATCAAAAATGCTCTGTTAATCTAATGAAATTGTAAGTCCCCATCACTAAAAAATTTGCTCTCTTGACTATAGCAATTTATAGATATAAGGACACAAGTTTAATATTCAGTGATAGAATGAATTTTTTTAAAAAAGAACCACCAGGTACCATTCTATCTTGATTTCTAAGCTTATCAAAATGAGATAACCGAGGCACTGAGATATGTATTGACTATGACTCTATCAACTGATAATAAAAAGAGTTGTACTCTTTTGGTAATGAACCTTGAGAATGCTCTCCAGAAATGCCTTTTGCCCCTTCTTTCATGCAGGCGGACTAGGGTACAGAAGCACGGGCCTAGCACTTGGGACCTTTTGCGGAATCTGGACTTCCGCTGAGTTTCTGCTCAGGGCTGGGGCTGTGGGAATGAAACCAGAGAGGGTGCCAGATGGCAGGGTGTGGGAAGTCTCCGGCTGGAAAGGGATGGCCAAGATAAACAAGCGACTGGAGGTCTGAAAAATGAATGGATAAACATCCAGACCAAAGTCAACAGCGCTGGAGAATCCAACCCGGTCTCCACAGCCGGGGAGGTTTTGACACATGAGTTCAATCTCAAGTCCTTGAAAGAACTTTTGTGCATCAGATTCTGAAGCATCCCTGCCTTGGGGCATTGGGTGGGGGCGGCTAGATCGGAAGAGCGTCTGAAAGATGGTATTTTTCAGACCTCCAGTCGCTGGT
>NW_024412404.1:47700562-47789532 GCF_014898765.1 Herpailurus yagouaroundi
CGATCACACAGCTCCAGTAGCAATGCAGGAGTTGTTAGATTTTCATCAGTATGATTAAATCTGTAAGATAACTGCTTAAAAATCAGAAGACTATTTGATAGTACTATTTGATATTAAAGAGTGACGTTCGTTTTTAAAGTCTGATAATGGTATT
The DNA here is from genome assembly GCF_014898765.1 of Herpailurus yagouaroundi. Taxonomy (NCBI): domain Eukaryota; kingdom Metazoa; phylum Chordata; class Mammalia; order Carnivora; family Felidae; genus Herpailurus; species Herpailurus yagouaroundi. The sequence goes on from NW_024412404.1 coordinate 47,700,717, forward strand.
GTGTTTGTTTTTAAAAGGATCTTTATCTTTTAAAACCACATACTAAACATTTACAGATGAAATGATACGATGTGGATTTGCTTCAAAATAATCCAGGGATGGAGCTGGGGATTAGCCATAAAATTGATAATTATTTAAACTTGGAAAGCATTATATTATTTTCTCTTCTTTTATATACGATTCCCGAAATTTCCCATAATCCAAAGATGTAAATAAAGGCTGAAAGACAGGGGTTCCTGGGTGGCTCAGTTGGTTCAGCGTCCGACTTTGGCTCAGGTCATGATCTCATGGTTTTTGAGTTCGAGCCCCGCGTCAGGTTCTGTGCTGACAGCTCAGAGCCCGGAACCTGCTTCTGATACTGTGTATTTCTGTCTCTCTGCCCCTCTCCTGATCGCACGTGCTCTCTCTCTCTGAAAAATAAAAAAACTTTTTTTAAAAAGTGGTCAAAGACATACTTATTTATCATAAAAAAATCCAAACTAAGATCTAATAGAATATGTTCTTTTTTTTTTTTTTAAACATTGGTTTCGGGTCTACATAGAACAAAATGAAAAGGTACACTGACAAAATTAAGCTCCATTTGAAGCTGTGAAATAAACATATCTCTGAGTATCTCACTGCAGAATGCCTATGCTGTCCTGCAAATTCACAGGTAACATGCGTATCGTACTACGGTATTCTCACTTCCCTGGATGACTGGATTCTGTAAACTTAATCTTAGGAAACAGTAAATTCCAGGAGTAGAATTTGTAGTGCGGATCTAAGAGATGCTACAGAATAGCAGTTATCACTTGGTATCATCTGCAGTTCAATGGGGTCTTGACAGACTGGGGCAAAAAAGAGGAAACAACTTCTTGAAAGTAAGGAGCCTAACACACTGACCAAAAAATCCCCACGGGAATTCTTCCCTGACTCAACTCATTTCCTCCCAGCCTTCTGGTACCATGGAGTTTTTTTGGTGTTGTTGTTTATTTGGTTTGTCTTTTCAATCCCCAATTAATTTGAATTATAGTAACTCTATGATGCATGCAATGGGGGGAAAAAAAAAGAAAAAAGAAAAGTATTTAGAACGCCTTGTTTAAACAGAACTGATTCATCTTTGAAAGTAATACTTGACCGTTTCCTGACCAGCAAAAGACCCCAAACCCTGTGTGACCAGAGTTCGTATTTATGCAACTAAAATGCCTTGAGTTTGCTTGCTACCGTTGGGTTCTGGATAGAAATGCCCTGCTGTTTCTTTAAAGTACGGTTGGCACACTCATTGACTACATAATCTTACTTAGCTTGCAAACGTTGTTAGAAACGCAGCACATGCCATATCATATTGTTTTTAATGCAGTGAAGAGTCAGATGATCCTGTACAGCCTGCACGGCACGGGAAGGCCGCGTGCAGGCCCGGCTGCTCCGCTCGACAAGTCCAAATCAATTATGCTCTAATCAGGACTGTTTCCGGAACTGGTCAGATGGAGGTTCAGAGTGAAGAGGAAAAATTGCTATTTCTCTCCAGATCCTGTTTGCATCAGCCGACTCCATCTGAGACACATCCTGTTTGACCTCTGGCGTAGCAGGGGAGGGCGATTGTTCTGTTTGACTTTTGACTGTCACTGATCCGAGGGCCTCTGCTCTTTCTTATTTTTAGGAAAAGCTTGAATTAGTATTAAAACTCAGTCATCATCCTCTGTCCATAAGGGCACGCAGCCTGGGCTATTTCTTTTCTCAAAAAGTGGTTCCTGGTGCATCAGAATCCCCGGGATGCATATTTAGAATCCAGATTTCCAGCTCTACCTTAAGACACAGTCTCTAGGAAGGTGCTATTCTAGCCAACCACCCAGGTGATTCTGAAGTGCAGTCAAGTTCAAGAACTTGCAGCAGCATGAGAACTGTTCACATGCAGCCGGGTCCAAGTCCCCTATTTATACTCTAACGCCGAGAAAATTGTTTTGAAATTTGGGCACCTACAAGGGACCTCCAAAAGTAGTGTAGATACAGGAAAGCTTCAAGGACATCCCATCCATACGTTTCCAGGGAGTGGACAGTGAGAACTGGAAGGTGAGCCCAAAGGCTACTGTTTTCACCAAACCACGTCAAAAGGAGAAAAATAAAGGTAAGGTTAAATTTGTTGAAATTATTTTGTGATTATGTTAGCCATATCTTTCTAGAGATGTTAAAATATATCTGTCTTCCTCTGGGCTGCTGTAACAAAATACCACAGACTGAGTAGCTTCTCAACAACAGGAATTTATTGAGCCCAGTTCTGGAGGCTGAAAAGTCCGGAATCAAGGTGTCAGCATGGTACGCCTCTGGTGAGAGTCCCACTTCCTGATTCAGAGCCAGTGCCTTCTCCCTATTTCCTCACATGGGGAAAGAAGCTAGAGATCTCAAGGGAGTCTCTTTGATAAAACATTAATCCCATTCTTGAGGGCTTCACTCTCATGACTTAAGCACCTCCAAAGGCCCCATCTCCTAATGCCATCACCTTTAGGGGTTAGGATTTCAAGATATGAAGGGGGGGAGGCACAATGTGTTTTCTTTGAGAGACTTAATTTCTATGTGTTTATTTATTTATTTTTGGAATATTAATACATAATGTCCCTTGCACAAAATTCAAAATGTACATATTGGCCATGTGGGATGTCTCCTTCTACGCAAAATTCTGGTTCCCAAACCCAGAAGCAGCCGCTGTTACAGGTTTCTTTATATCTTGAAGAAATGCTATCTATGCGGGCCACCTGGGTGGCTCGGTCGGTTAAGCGTCTGACTCATGATTTTGGCTCAGGTCATGACACATACTTGCTCACGTTCTGTCTCTTTCTCTCTTTCAAAATAAATCAACTTTAAAAAAATAAAAAATAAAAAAATAAGAAATGCTCTATGCATGCACAAGCAAATACAGATCATTTTTGTAGAGATTCACTTTTGATACAGCAGGTAGCATCCTGCATCTTGCTTTTATTACTGAACCATGTTGGTTAAGTAATACTTCCATATCAGTACCTTTGGAGAATTTTTTTTTTGAAATTAAATGATAGTGATGACATATTATAGCTGAGCATTTTTAAAATGCCCTGAAAAAAAATAAAATAAATAAAATAAAATGCCCTGAAGATTACACACACACACACACACACACACACACACACACACATTTAGCAGTCTTATACTGGAGCCCCAAAATATTTTAAATTTTTTTCTAGCTATGAAACCTGAAAACTGAAGCCACTGGCATAATAGTGATAAAAATAATAATTTAATAATTATGGTATTATAACACAACATTTTATAATAAAAGATTGATGTAATAATGATTCATTAAACTATTTATTAAATAGGAAGAAAAAGAAACATTTCAGAATTCAATAGTTTTGGGCTAAAGTCCTACTTCTGTCCTTTCCTAGCTCAAAGAATTTGGATAAGTTACTAAGGTCTCTGAGTCAGTTTCCTCATTTGGCCAAACTGAGGATAGGATGGGAAATGCAACCTCCCTCCCGAAGTTGTGAGGATTAAATAAATGATGAATAGAAAGCACCAAGGAGGGGCTGCAAGGGTGCATTGACTTTGGCAGTTGGGAGATCAATGAAGACTCAGGCAGAACTCAGCAGAGTGTTACCAGCAGAAACCAGACCCAGCAAGAGGGGAGCAGTGGCTGCTAGGGAGAAAAGGAGGTAGGTGGTGAGCACATGCATGGTTGTTGAAGCTCGGTACCATTATGTGGTCCAGTCTCACAGCAGGCAAGGTCTTGGCCAAAGAAATACTGCCTGGTAACCAAAAAGAAAATTCAGCCCTCTGGTCCTTTGTTGGCATTTTCTGAATACCTGGGAGGGAGAAATAGTGTGGAGTGACATTTCTTTTCTTTTTATGCCCATCCAAATCCTACCTATAAATAGGAAGAAATGGAAAGTGGATCCCTTCTGCGAGTCCACTGGGAAAAGACCAAAAGTTAGATAAGTGCTATTGAAGTAAGTTTTAAGGAGCGCCTGTGTGGCTCAGTTGGTTGAGGGTCCAACTTTGGCTCAGGTCATGATCTCACAGTTCATGGGATCGAGCCCCGCATCAGGCTCTGTGCCTGCTTCAGATTCTGTGTCTTTCTCTCTCTCTCTGTACCCCTGCCTCTTTCTCAAAAATAATTAAACATTAAGAAATAATAAGTTTTAAGAAGTGGCCTATGCAGTCTGGAAAAGTGAGCTATTGTAAGAATCTTTTTAAATAACGATGACAGAAGCAATGCATCTGTTCTTTTCTCATTTTTTGATTTAAAAAAATTTTTTTTAATGTTTATTTATTTTTGAGAGAGACAGAGACAGAATGTGAGTGGGTTAAGAGCAGAGAGAGAGGGAGACACAGAAGCAGAAGCAGGCTCCAGGCTCTTGAGCTGTCAGCACAGAGCCCAACGCGGGGCTCGAACTCATGAGCCATGAGATCATGACCTGAGCCGAAGTCAGACGCTCAACCGACTGAGCCACCCAGGCACCCCTTCTCATTTTTTGTTTGATTGGGGTTTTTTTTAAACGTTTATTTATTTTTGAGACAAAGAGAGAGACAGAGTTTGAACGGGGGAGGGTCAGAGAGGGAGGGAGACACAGAATCTGAAACAGGCTCCAGGCTCTGAGCTGTCAGCACAGAGCCCGACGCGGGGCTCGAACTCACTGGCTACGAGATCACGACCTGAGCCGAAGTCGGACTCTCAACCAACTGAGCCACTCAGGCACCCCTGTTTGATTGGGTTTTTATGGAGAATTTCAAACATATACTAAGTAGAAAGACAGCATAATGAACTATCAATTCAGGGCCAATTTTCTTGCATATTCCTGTATTTCCCCTCCATATTTTTGAAACAAATATATCATATCATTTCATCTCTAAGTATTTCAGCATGTAATCCCTTAACATCATCAAATAGCCAGTAATTGTTCAAATGGCCAATGGTCTCATGGATGTCATACTTTCTTGTAACAGATGATTTGAGTCAAAATCCAGATAAGATCCATACATTGTTATAGGTTTTCTTGAAAAATCAATAGCATCTCCCTCCATTTCTATTTTTCTCCCTTGCAATTTGTTTATCAAAGAAACATCTTTCTTCCCTTCAGAGTTTCCTTCAGTCTGGATTTTGCTGATTGCATTGCTGAGGCATAGGGGAACATACTCCTCTCCTTCCTTCCTAATTCCTATATTTCCTAAAAATTGGAAATTACATCTGAAGGCTTGGTTAGATCCAGGTTTGATTTTGGGGGGTAGGGAGTTGGGGCATGTACGTCAAGACTATTTCATAGCATTGCTTCCATCAGCAGGGACTTAATGGCTACTTTTCTCTTTTTTTGTGTGCTTTTAGCAGCTATTGGTGTTTAATGCCACATCTCTCAGTGTGTTTGGTTCCTTTGTGTCTTTTGTTCACTGTCATGCAATGAACTGTTGTTTCTGGGAAAGGTCAAGTCATAGGTTAAGGTCTCCAAGCTTTGGATTGCTAAGAATTTTCAGAAATCCATCACCCCAAAGTTATGCTTTTTCAGAATTTTTTTTCCCAGTTTGTTGAGCTATAATGGACACATAACTTTGTACTAGTTTATAGCATGAGACATAATTATTTGACATATATCTACATTCCAAAATGATCACTGCAATAAGTTTACTTAATATCTACCACCTCACATAATTATATTTTTTTTCTCATTATGAGAACTGTTAAGATCTCATCTCTTACCAACTTTCAAATATACAATAGGGTATTGTTAATTACAATCACCACACTGAACATTACATCCGCAAAACTTACTTATCTTACGATTGGAAGTTTATACCTTTGAACCACGTTCACCCATTTCCCCTACTCCCCAACCTCTACCTCTGGCAACCACCAATCTGTTCTCTGTATCTATGAGTTCAGTTTCTTTAAATTCCACATATAAGTAAGATTGTACAGTACTTGTTTTCTCTGTCTGACTTACCTCACTTAACACAATGCCATAGAAGTCCATCCATGTTCTCACAAATGGCAATATTTCCTTCCTTTTTATGGCTGAATCATATTCCATTGTGAATGGTATTTATGCATGTGCGTGTGTGTATGTGTGTGTGTGTGTATATATATATATATATATATATATATATATATATATATATATATATAGTACTTTTTCTATCCACTTGTTCATTGAAAGACACTTAGTTGTTTCCAAGTCTTGGCCACCAAAAACAATAATGCAATGGGCATGGGTGCACATATCTTTTCTAGGCAGTGATGTCATTTCCTTTAGATATGTGTCCATAAAAGGGATTGCTGGATTATATACTAGTTATATATATATATATATTTTTTTTTTTTTTTCAAGGAACTTCCTTACTGTTTTCCACCTGGCACACCTCCTACCAGGAGCTGTCTTGTCTTTTTGATGACAGCCATTCTAACAGGCGTGAGGTGATATCTCATTGTGTGGAGATATATGTGTGTTTTGATTTCTATTTCTCTGATGATGAGTGATATTGAGCATCTTTTCATGTGTCTCTTGCTATTTGGATGTCTTCTTCAGAAAAATGTCTACTTTGTACCTCAGCCCGCTTTTAAATTGGAATTTTTAGGTTTTTGCTATTGAGTTGCATGAGTTCTTTACATATTTTAAAAAAATTTTTTTTAACATTTATTTAATTTTGAGACACAGAGAGAGACAGAGCATGAGCATGGGAGGGGCAGAGAGAGGGAGACACAGAATCTGAATAGGCTGCAGGCTCTGAGCTGTCAGCACAGAGCCCGATGCGGGGCTTGAACTCACAGACCGTGAGATCGTGACACGAGGCTGAAGTCGGACGCTTAACCGACTGAGCCACCCAGGCGCCCCTCTTTACATATTTTATATATATTAGCTCCTTATCAGATATATAATTTGCAAATATTTTCTCCCTTTCAATAGGCTGCCTTTTCATTTTATTGATCATCTTTACTGTGAAAACACTATTTAGTTTATGTACTTCCATTTGTTTATTTTTGCTTTTGCTGCCTTTGCTCTTAGTGTCAAATCCAAAAAGTCACTGCCAAGGCCAATGTCAAGGGGCTTACCCCTATGTTTTCTTCCAGGAGTTTTATGGTTTCAGGCCTTATGTTCAAGTCTTTAATCCATTTCAGATGGTCCTTTATCTGCATTTTTCTGAACACCAAGAAGGGAAAAATAGTGCAGGGTGATATTTCTTTAAGTTCCACTTCTTTCTTTCTGAACTTCACCGTGTTTTTGTGTTTCTTTAACTAAAATGGCTCCCACCCTGCAATCTTCTCCCAAACCCTTCTGAGTGGTTAATATGCCTCTTCCTCTTCTCCTCTTTCCCTTCTGACTCTGTACCAAGAAAGCCCAAAGAACTATTCATCTGGCAATGACAGAATTCTTCTTAAAGGACGGAATGATTCACAAAAACACAATCCTCTCTGCCTGTCAAGAGGGGGACAGTGGCGGGAACTGTGGTGTGTAATCATTTGTGTCCCTTCACAGATCAGTGAAAGTTGGATTAAACCAGGCCAAGCTCCAGCTGGGAGGCAGAGACCCCAGGAATGTGCCAACAGGTGTACCTGAGCAAAACCGTGAGGTGCTGTGAGAAAAATGTGCCCATCACAAAGGGCATTGAACATGAATTTGTTGATCACAGGCACCTTGCTGAACCAGTCAGAGTGATATTTGGGGACAGACTGTTCTGAGGCCTCTCCAGTAACTGTCTTAAGGGAGCCAGTTCTCTCTGCATACGGATCTGGCATTCTTCACCCTGAACCACATATCATGCCACGGTATGCTACCTTTTTCCCCGTTTCTAAGTAAGCCATCCATGGCTAAAGCCCGACTGGGAAGTGCTGGGCAAGAGGCCCATCATCCCAAGGTGAGCACGTGATGGGCAAAGGAAGACAGGAGCCAAGGGGAAAGGGCCAGTGGCTTAGCTCTGAGAGCATTCCAAGCTCTTTGGAATAGATGCCTCTCCCAGTCTCTCTTCCCTCCTCCCTCCTCCCTCCTGCAAGAAAATTAGAGCCCAATTTAACAAAGCAGAAAGGTGGGGAACTTGACCACGTGTTAAACTTGGTTACTTTCAAAACAATACTCTGGTTTACTTAAAGGTACAGTACAAAATAAGTGGGTTCACGTTTCATCAGCTCAAATGAAAGATCAGTGCCAATGTGAATTAAATGATAACTCTCTTTTCTACAGAGGAACTCAAACTAGGAGAGGCAACATAGCTGTGGGGTTGCCGAATGCCCAGGCTTTGGGATTAGCCAGACCTTGTCACATCCTGACCCCATCAGTTTTTATCTGTGTGTCTTTGGGAAGTTGCTTAATCACTCTGCGAACCACGTTTTCCTTATCTGTAAAATGAGAATAACTCACCATACCTACTTCATAACATTGTTGTGAGCACACGTGTAGGGCACTTGGCATTTTGCAAACAGAGAATGGTTTCTTTTTTAGACTTTATTTATTTATTTTTGAGACAGAGAGAGACAGAGCATGAACGGGGGAGGGGCAGAGAGAGAGGGAGACACAGAATTGGAAACAGGCTCCAGGCTCTGAGCCATCAGCCCAGAGCCCGACACGGGGCTCGAACTCACGGACCGGGAGATCGTGACCTGAGCCGAAGTCGGACGCTTAACCGACTGAGCCACCCAGGCGCCCCCAGAGAATGGTTTCAATAGTTTTTATTGCTGCTGCTGGGAGTTCTTGGAGAATCAGACTTTGTTAGTGTGCAAGATTTTTTTTAATAAACTTTACATTTTGGGGAATCATTTTACATTTATGGAAAGGTTGCAAAGATAGTCCACAGAGTCCCCAAATACTCTTCACCCAGATTTATACTCTTGTGGTACATTTGCCAGAACTAAGAGGCTCACGCCGGTACGTCTCTATTACTATAAACTATTACTGTTACCATTACTAATACTATAAAACTTGACACTTTATTCAGATTTCACAGTCTCCTATTCCAGGATATAATCTAGGATGGCATATTGCATTTTTAAAAAGATTTTTAATGTTTATTTACTTTTGAGAGAGAGAGAGAGAGAGAGAGAGAGAGAGAGAGGCATGAGAGGGGGAGGGGCAGAGAGAGAGGGAGACACAGAATCCGAAGCAGGCTCTGGGCTCGGAGCTGTCAGCACAGAGCCTGTTGAGGGACTCAAACTCACAGACCGTGAGATCATGACCTGAACCGAAGTCGGTCGTCCGGCCAACTGAGCCACCCAGGTGTCCCTGCCATACTGCATTTAGAAGAACGTTTTTAATTGGCACAACCGTCAACATTGGTAATCAATCAGTGACTCCATGGCCAAAACCTAAATGTGCCTTTCTAAAATTCTTGACAGTTCCTGAAAATCACTTTTTCTCTTAAGCAGCTGTTTTGCAAACCTACTGACCTATTAACTGGCATAGTAAATCCTTTTGCATCATCAGCGAAATAGTCAAATGCAGATTAGCATCTGCTGGAATTATCACAATATTCACCTTATTCAGATCTGAAATTCCTAAGATTTTACTGTGCACACCCTCATGGCCTACCAAGAGATACAGTGTTTGGAACTTAGTAAGTGTTCAAAAAGTGTGTGTTGCTAAGCTAAATGTAAAAGGGAATTCATATCTCCTGACAGCTTGATCTGCCTAAAGGCACAGTTAAGTATATTTTGCTTTGAGCTGGGTCTTATTTTGAGTGATCTCTTAGAGTTTGACTTCGCCTTTGTCTACGGAACCTGTTTGTACAAGACTATGCAGAATCTGAGCAAATAAGACTCACTGTTTGGCAAACTATGCATTTCTCCACCATCTTTCACTCAGCAAGAATTGTCCCTTGGGGGGATCAGTTCTGATGTTGAAAATAAGTCAGTTTCACTTTTATCTCTGAAGAAAAAAATATTCACCTGGGTGAACTCAATTGCTTGCAGGTTAGTTGTGGTCGTTGCTGTTTTTCATAAGCACTATTCACCACGGATGATGAGGATCACCAGGGTAGCTGTGGGAATGAGAAGGACAGCAATAAGGATGTCCGGCCAGCCATGAGCTTCACGGTGTGATCCAGTGGGTCTCCTGCAGCCACACTGGGACCTCAGGGGTAAGACGCTACAAGATAGGTGTGGGAAGGGCATGGCTTCCTTCACCCATACTGACAAATGCCATACTGCATCCAAGCCATTCATTTAGTCATTCTTGCATTCAACTTAAGATACCTATCAGACAACTACAGGCCACCTACTTGATGTCTGCTACTGAAAGTGTGGCCTGTGAAGCATCCACTTACTTGGGGGCTTGTTCGACATGCTGAATTTCAACTCCCTTCCCTCAGTCGTCTGAACCGGAATCTGCATTTTAACAAGATCTGTAGATGATTCTCATGTGAGAAGCACTGGGCCGGATGACAGGGGTAAGAGCCAGAATCCCGTGAGGAGACAAATGATATATTTGTTGGAGGGACTATTGATAAAATATTGATCAGTTATAGGATACCAAGAAAGAATAGGGAAGCACACTAGCGCTAGCCGAAACCTATTACCATCCCAGCAAGAGCTGCTCAACAGAACCAGTGGTCTTTGGTAGCAAAGCAAAGGGAAACAAACATTACCAAAGTGTGCTTTGGCAAGGAATGAGCTAGGGGATAAATACCCCCACTTTTTCTTCATTCCTCTGCCAGTGCCTCCCAACCAACACAAAGCCAGAGGGCAAGCTAGTTGGTGCAGTCTATAAGTCATGTGCCCTGGACAAAGCATAGTGGCAAAGGATACAAAGTATCTCCGGTGGGGTCAGTGGGGAGTATCCATCATACCATGAATCATGGCCTCTGTTCTCAAAGAGCCTGGTCTCTAGAAGACCTTGTGTACCTGTGGGTGGTGGTGATGATAGCCTCTCTTGTTCCAACTTAAACAAAACTACATTTTCAAAGTGACCTTGGATTTGATATTCTAGGATTCTCTTAGATCACTCTTGAACAACCTAACCATATTTCTGAATAACCGTTATGTAAAAAACATTCACCTAGATACTGAAAATATAGACGTGTTAGATATGGTCCCTGCCTTCAAGAAGCTTGTGATTTTGTCTGACACAGGGCTCGAACTCGCAAACTGTGAGATCACGACCTGAGCCCAAGTCACACACCCAACCGACTGAGCCATTCAGGCACCCCAAGAAGTTGGCAATTTTAGGCAATCGATGCTTCTTACATAAAACTGCAAAAAGGCTCAAACCATCAATCAGAATCCAGCGAAGCAGGATATGGAAGTGAGACTCTGGAACCAGACTGCTAGGTTCGAACCTCAGTCCTGAAATTTACTAGCTGTGGAGCTGTATACACGCTGCCCAACTTCTCTGAGTCTTCTTTTCTGCCTCTATAAAACTGAGATGGTAAACACAGTTACCTGCTTCAATGGGTTATGGTGGTAGTGGTCAGGATTAAATGAGCTAGTATGTGAAAAGTATTTCCAATCCTGCCTAGCACGTCACCAACCCTCTATGTGTTAGTTATTGAAAGCTAAGAAATACCCATGTCTTCAGTGGCAGAGAATCTAAAAAAAAGCAGAATATCAGGTCCATGACATAAGGTTACCCTTCTAAATGTATGCACTTAAATAAGTCAGTTAAAAGGTGAAAATAATGAGTTGGCACAAGGATAAGAAAGTATGGAAACAAGTAAGTTTGAGAAACCTTGACCCTCAGTTACTTCTAGCCCGCAGATCCATGCAATGCCTTGTCTAAGTGTTCTTTGAGGATTAAGGAACTTTCTAAGGAGACAGGTTCCCACAAAGCCTTCCGGGTTAAAGGAAAATGAAATGTAAGTAGAAAAATAGTAGTGCTTTTAAGAAATTGACGTTGCTTATGTATTCAAAACCAATTAAAGGAGTTCTAAATACATATGGGGGTGCGGCTACCCTGGGTATCAGGCATGCTGGAGAGCTATGGCAGTGGAAGTCACATCTGAGGGTAGAAGTCGGCCCTTGAGATTGCATTTAGTTGCCTCTTTGTCAGGATTTCCAAAATTACAGGCTTCTTCTGTTAATCCAGCACTGTTTACTGTTTTTTTTTCTTTGTGTTTGGATGAACTTTTGACCTAAATTATATTTCTGATCTCCAGTCACTTAGTGGAAGGCCATTAGTGACTGGCTAAATGCACACATGCACGTGCACACACATTCATATATTACATTTTCAGACCAATTGAATTACAGAAGGAGCCAATCCAGAAAGTTATTGAATTAAAACCCTAGAAGGGAGAGATGGGTTTTATTGTTAGTGGTTGGCATGACAACTTGATATGCTTGAGAGTAATATGTGCTGAGTTCATGTCTTGGAGACTCTGACAAGTTCAAGGCAGGGCCTTTGCCTCTAAATCTTGTTGCCAAGGTAATGCAGCATAAGGCCAGAGTCCACTGAAATGAATACCTCTGACAGCTCATGCCAGCAGGAGCTATCTGATTAAAAGAGATCTTTTTTTAAAAAAAGAAACAGTATTTTAACAAGAGCAGGAGGAGAATGCAAAAGCGGGATATTGAAATATGGACAACAGAAAATCTGAAAGGAAAGCAGTCAGTGGGTGCCAAGAAGTAACTCAATAAAAGGGTCTGTTTTATTAGCAAGGGGTTGGTGATGTGTGAAGGTCTGCAGGCAGGGATTCCAGCCCGCCGGGCCATTTTGTTAGTGAAATGATACTGCCCCAGTTTGGTTCCCTGGCTCAAGTTCAACAGAATGATTTCACTTGATTGGTGGCTGCCCCCCTTCCGCCCGCAGATTTTAATTTGACAGATTTCCTTCTCTGATAATGCATTAAAGAAAATGGTTTCTAAGGGACTTTTAGAGGTCACACATATGTCTCAAAATGAAGAGGGAATCTACAAAAACCTCAATCCAGAGTGGAAGCCACTAAACGCCACTGCCTTCAGCCTCTAGAAGAAAGAATCCTCAAGTTCATGATCATATTTCCAGTAGGGATTTGATTCGGGCTCCAAGTAAGCTGACTCTCCTTTACACTTCCAGGGATTTAATAGGGATAATTAGTAAATGCAGGCATGTGGGTAAGAGGGTAAAAGGTGGAATCAATGGAATTCAGAATCCTAGATCAGCAGTTCTAATTTAAAGTTTCTATGAATTCAGATCAGAGTATTATTTCATAAGCAAACGAGGGAATGTAAATTTACTATCCTTATCCTACCCTACACAAGTAGCGTCTACAGTATAATTTGTAATGAAGAGGCTATTGGCCTTAGAATTACCAAATTCAACTTCTGTCTCTGTAAATGATTTGCTGAATGAAGCTGGCACGGTATTTAACATGCTCTGTCTCTGTTTCTTAAACTATAAAAAACAAGGGGGATTATCCTAGGCTTTTCCTGTAAGAAGAGTTCTCTACTTGGAATGTATAGCCAAATCAAGGAGAGAGCTCTTTTTAGATATTCAGATTCCCTGAGCCCTGCCCCAATTTCTACCAAGTCGAAATCTATGTCTTTCAAGAGCTCTACACATGATTCTGATTTACATCTCTGTTTAAGAATCGCCAAAGATTATGTATGACTTGTAAAGATGAACAAGCTAATATATGGGAGTTGTATTAAGCTCCTTAATCAGTCAAAGAGGAAGAGTGCTGCTAAGTTCAGTTACTCTTTGGCAGCTTTTATTTTTAATATTTTAAGCAGGGCAAAGAAATTAGGAATGTAGGAAAGTTGGCATACATAAGGTAGTTCACATTTCCCTCTACCGCTTGAGGTATTTGGAGATATCCCAGCTTTAAAAGAAAAGCTTTTTGAAGTAACTCTTTTTGTTCATGGTTTGCAACATTCCCCTCCATCTCTATCGATCGGGACAGAATGATAATTGAAGTTTATCTAATGCTTACTGGCACTATTCTGAGTGCTTTATTAGTGTTAACTCATTTGATCTTTCCCCCTCTCATACATGCTGTGGAGAGATAGAGTAATGTAAGGCCAATGGTAACAATGGGTAGAGGTGGGCTTTAAACCCAGGAACCCCACTCCAGAGCCCTACTCTTAATCAGTGTGTTGAAACCATTGGTAGGTCAAACATTTCCATGAATAAATTGCTCAGTCTATATTTGAGAATTTTGCTAAGTCTGAGTCATCACTTCCTAAAATGTGGTCCTTAGATTTCCTAGATCTGGATCATCCGAGGTGCTTATTAAAAATCCAGTGTCCAGGGATCAATCCCAGACCTATTACACTAGAATCTCAAGTGTGAATAGGGGGCTGGGAACTGGCATTTAGAAAGCATACCCCTTAGGTGATCTTTTCCCCCAACTTCATTGAGGTATGACTGGCAGATGAAAATTGTATATATTTAGGGGTGCCTGGGTGGCTCAGTCAGTTGAGCATCCAACTTTCGGTTTCGGTTCAAGTCATGATCTCACAGTTTGTGGGTTCACGACCTGCAATGGGCTCCACACTGACAGTGTGAAGCCTGCTTGGGATTCTCTCTCTCTCTCTCTCTCTCTCTCTCTGTCCCTCCCATACACATATTCTCTCTCTCTCTCTCTCAAAAAAAAAAAAAACACTTAAAAAAGTTGCATAAATTTAGGTTGTACAATGTGATCTTTTTAAGGTCTATAACCCGATTTAATATATACATATATATTGTGAAATGATTACTATAATCAAATTAACACATCCATCATCTCACATAGTTACCCTTTATGTGTATGGGTGTGGTGAGAACACTTAAGATTTACTCTCTTAGCAATGGGGTGAGTAGGCCCAGTAAAATTTAAGAACCACCAGCATGGGATTAGCATTTCATAGGTCACCATTGTTGAGGATGAGGATCGGAAGAACATTTTGGGAGCCATCGAACCAAAACTGGTTTCTAGAATTAGACACTGAGCACTACCCGGGGTGGTTCAGTCCTGTGGCTAATGGATAGTTTGCACAAGGCACAACTTCTGCCCAGAAACAAGTGGTTGTTGTCTGTCATGGAGGGAAGCCAGCAAACTAATGATATGAATTTGCCTTCAGAGCCCAGCTCTCAGTTCCCCTCAAGAGGTTCCTACTTCTTGGTAGCGGGGCTAGCACCGGCCTATAACTTTGATGTTTTCATTTGTAATATCCAAGTGTCAGGAAGGCTCTGTGTCATTCACACCCTGTCTCAGGCACAATGGCAGAGTCAGGGAGCGGACCGTTTGGAATGCAGTCTGGCCCCATTGGGGCTTTGAATTGAGCTGGAACTTGCAGACTCCCACAAGAGATCACTGTGGTGTCTTTTTCCGATGTGCAAAGAAAAGGAGGCCAAGAGGCTAACCCAGAAGGGTTGGGGATTTGTACTTTGGAAGAAGTCCATGGTGATGTTTTTAAGAATTAAACATTTTTTTTTAATTTTTTTTTTTAACGTTTATTTATTTTTGAGACAGAGACAGAGCATGAAAGGGGGAGGGTCAGAGAGAGAGGGAGACACAGAATCTGAAACAGGCTCCAGGCTCTGAGCAGTCAGCACAGAGCCCGACACGGGGCTCGAACTCACGGACTATGAGATCGTGACCTGAGCCGAAGTCGGCCGCTTAACCGACTGAGCCACCCAGGCGCCCCAAGAATTAAACATTTTTATGCGAGGTTTCTTGGGGTAAAATTTATATGTAGTAAATTTAGTTTTTTTTGGTTTTTTGGTTTTTGTTTTTTTTAGTGTATGGTTCAATGAGTTTTGGGAGCTATACTCAACATTATACCACCAATGCCAGTTCTGTGAATTTGACTAATGTATAGTCAGACAACCAACGTCAAGAACATAGAACAGGGGCACCTGGGTGGCTCAGTTGGTTAAGCGTCAGACTCTTGATTTTGGCTCAGGTCATGATCTCACAGTCGTGAGTTTTAGCCTAGCATCAGGCTCTGTGCTGATGGTGTGGAATTCTCTCTCTCCCTCTCTGCCCCTCCCCTGCTTGTGCTCGCTCTCACTCTTGCTTGCTCAAAATAAATAAATAACCTTAAAACGATTTTTTTTAAAAAACACATAGAACGCCATTGATTCCCCAAAACATTGCTTCATACTGCTTTGCGGCCAATCCCACTCTCTTTCCCCCATTCTTTGGCTACCACTGATCTAATACGTATTTAAATTCCAGAATGTCACCGAAATGAAATCTTATGATATGTAGCCTTTTGTTCTTGCAGATGTCAATAATTCTTTTCTATTTATTACTCAGTAGTATTCCATTGTATGGGTTACCACAATTTGTTCATTGATTCACCAGATGGTGGGCATTTAGGCTATTTTCACTTTTTGGCAGGAACTGAGATTTAAATAAACACTAATTAAGCAGGCATACCAATAAGCAGACTCTAGAAAATGAAATGGTTTATGCCTACAGCCTCTGATAAAAATCATCATCACACTGGAAATTCCAACTAACACCTAAAGAAGAAGGAACTTCATCTGTGGCTCTGGAAACAAATGGGAAGTAAGAGAATCCATTAGATGGTGTTGGGGTAGTGATTAGAAGAGCATTTTAGGCCCTCGGAAAGCCCTAAAATGATACTACCATGTTGAGACACATGAGGGCGCTCTCACCAGCCAGCATTGGCAAACACTCTTTCGTTCTAACAAAGGTTGTTTGTTTTTTAATTTATTGGAATGCTTTGTTGAAAACCCTGGTGAATTCTCACTCCCACCCTTGGTCTCATTGGCCACTCTTGGATGATAGAAAAGAATTTGGCATCCAGTGAATCTGTCTTTGACTAATCCTCAGGGGTTTATTGTACCCAACCACAGTTTTATGGTGAGGCTCCAGTCGGCTTCCCTACTTAAAGTTACATGGAAAGGCTTCCAAAGGAACTCAAGACCAGAATACCTCATAAATCACAAAGAGCACTGAGACTGTCCCTAAAGTTCCTTTTTTATTGTTATTGTTATTTTCAGCCCCTCCCGGAACGTAGCACACGAGCATTAAAAAATAATTGCTGGGCAACACTTTAGAAAGGCTTGTGAGGCACCCCTTTCATCCGGGTCAACAATTTAGCTGGTTGAGAGTTGTTCATTCTTGTCAAAGGAACCACTGTGATCCATATAGGAGAACGTTATCTTTATAGCAAAGCAGCAGGGAAAGAGGACAGGGTTACTGGTTTGGGCTTCTGAGAAACTGTTCAAAACCAAAACCAAAAAAAAAAACAAAAAAAACAACAAAAAAAAAGGTTCTGGATACATTTAAAATTTTTTTGAAAATCAATGACTCATTTGTTACAGAGGAGCTAAGTCCAAAATAAAAGACACTTCGTATAAACTGCCTTACAAAGCTCTGATGGGAATCTAAATGAATTTAATGCTGGGGGGTGCACGATTTTCTTGCAAGGTCTGGGAAGTCTGAAGAATCCCTCTCTTAGGGATAGGGGTTGATTTCATCATCTGCAAGGACGTTTCTGAAAGGACTTTGTACACTTAAAAGAATAAAATGCTTACTTGAAGAAAGAAGTCTTTTACTCAGTCAAACCTCCCGAGCATAAAATATGATTGTTTCAAGCAGAAAATTATCTTTGGCTGTTACATCCAAGTTATATAATAGCGTGGCCTTAAAATTAGGAAGAAGACAGTGAAGAGATGATTTAAGGACAGAATGTGGCCCTGGCCTGGAATCATCGATGCTTGGCACCAACCAGGAGAACCACCCTGAGGTGCTCTGTCTCCTCATTTAAGTAGAATCCTGAACCACCAGACCTGGGACTACACACAGTCCCTCTGTAGACTTTGTCAATCATTCCCTTCAAAAGGCAATCTCCTCTTCTATCCTTACTTTATCCCTTGGATCCAAAGCTCACTGGCTATGTGAGTATGGTGGTTAAGAGTTTGGACCAATGAATCGTAAATAAATTAAGGTGATCTTAAATAACTTACTTTACCTTTCTAAACCTCAATTTCCCCCACTATAGAATGGAAATTGTAAAACTCTTGATTTCAGGTCTCCATAATAGTACCTACCTCAGGTTGTTGCAAAGATTAAATAAGGTAATGCACATAAAGTAATACAACCCAGTGTCTAACACATAGAAAGCCCTCAAGAGATTGACATTATTATTAACATTATTATCATCATCAACAACAACATTAGTAGTAGTATTTCTGGTTTGCTCCTCCCCACTGTCATCTGACCTCCCCATCCAGCTAAACCACTTTCAGGCTTCAGTGGGAAGAATCTTCCTAGTCAATCAAGCCCTTAGCATCTCTCCCAAGGACTGTCCCCACCCCCCACCCCCCTTCCAGGGCTCACCTACCAAACTTAGCCAATGCTAATAAACTGGTCCCATCATATGTCAGAGTTGTGCTGGAATGCCAGGAATGTCAAATGGCCATCACTTTAGCTAACCATCAATTTGGGATGGATTTACCTTAAAGGTGGCACACACTCCTTTCTATTATAAATCCCTACACTATTCACCCATCCAGGAGAGAAATGTGACTGCAAGAGCATATTCTGTCCATCAACAATCATCTTATAAATGAGATGGAAAAACAACACAGTATGAATGGAAAGGTGTTCTTTATAAGGAGAGGCAATACTGTTTTATATGATTCCAGTTATGTTCCCGGCAAGTAATAGAGTCAAGGCCCAAGCTGACAATTATAACGCCAAGTTTTGCAAGAGAAATGGGAGAGGAAAAGGAAATCCAAAGAGACGGTGATCCCAGTTTAACAAAACTGCCTCTGGTGATAAAGTTCTGCAAAAAATGAATGAGGAAAAGTAAAATGCCTCAAAATAGATCTGTTGCCATACCCTTTTTAAGAATGGGAGGGAGAGGTTCCTACAGACAATTCAGAATAACTTACAGTCAGGTTGTATTTTAAATAAGTTTTCTTGATTAGCTCATGTAGTGCTCAGGAGTGTAGATTCTGGATCTGCCTGGCTGGGTATTCTGCCTCTGCCTTTTGTCTCTGTAAGCCTAGGTTTCCCATAGGTAAAATGGAAATAATAATATTGTCCACCTGATAGCATTCTTGGTAGAACTAAATACAATCATCCATTTATACCACCAAGCACAGTGCCTGGAAATGAGTACAGGGATGGGAGATGAAGGAGAAGAAAAGAAAAGAGTAAGACTAAACAAACAGTGACCTTGTCCAGACTAATGATGAGATTGTATGAACCCAAGAGTGTGATTAATTCAACCACATGCACCTGTGGTCTAAGGAAAGTAATAAGATGAAGGAGCTTTTTTAGCCCACAGACTTTGATGTTACGTTTCTCTGTTCGGCACCTTTTGGCTTATTTCTTCATATTCCACCAGGACTGATTAGGTGAGATTGTTGGATAGCCAAGTTCCAGATAAAAGGAGTAGCAATCAAAAAGAAGATGAGGCACTTATTCATATGCATCGAAATAAATCCACAAACTAAAGGGACTTCCGCGGGGCTCTTTCGGTCACCTCTCTGAGGCTGGAGAGGTTAAGTGGCCCGCTCAAAGCAACGCAGCTAAGGAGAAGACAAGCCTGGACTAGAATCTGAAGGCATCTTAGGATACCTCTCAAGTACAGCAGACTGAAAAAGAAACGGAGATAATAATGCTACCTTATTTTCTATCTTATGTCCAATGAAAAATGAAAGAGAAGATTCTATGCAGCCACCTTTTGAAGCTCAACTCACAATAGGCCTTACACTTTAAATGGGTCACTCTGTATCACCATGGTGATTCTTCCAAGTTTTCCTGGAATCATCAGCTGTTTTCTAATGAGGGCACTCCTCAGAACTCGCAGCTCCACCAAGGAGATAAATATGTCTTCAGTAGAAAATACTTAGCTCCTTAAGCAGCTTAGTCAGCAATTACTTTTCCTTCTCCATTTCTCAAGGAGCCAATCCAAAGCATGCATCTACATTTGCTTTGATGTTATAGAGTTCTTAAAAAAAAAAAAAACCTCTTGATGCTTTCCTGGGTTTTGTATGATTGCTATAGTGAGAAACAGCCATCGGCTTGCCCTCTATCTTTCTGAGCACTAAGCGTATCACAACTAAAAAGCTTCGTCACGGTATGGCTGCACCTCAAAAAACTTAAAAAAGAATTACGTGTGATTCTGCAATTCCAGTGCTGGGTCTCTACCTAAAAGAATTTAAATCAACGTCTCAAAGAGATATTTGTACACCTACACTCATAGCAGCATTACTTACAGTAATCAAAAGCTGGAAGCAACCCACTGTCCATCAGTGGATGAGTGGATAAACAAAATCTGATACGTGTCATAGAATATTTTTCAGTCTTTAAAAGGAAGGAAATTCTGACACATGCTACAACACTGATGAATCTTGAAGACATTATGCTAAGTAAAATAAACCAGACACAAAAAAGGCAAATACAGTATGATTCCACATATCTGAGGTATCTAGAGTAGTCAAATTCATAGAGACAGGAAGTAGAATAGTGGTTTCCAGGGCCTGGCAGAAGGGAGAGGTGGGGAGATGTTGCAAAATGGATACAGAGTTTCAGTTTTGCAAGATGAAAAAGTTCTGAAGGTTGTTTGCAAGTAACGTGACCATACTTAGCACTACTGAACTGTAGACTTAAAAATGGTTGCGATGGTCAATGTTATGTGTATTTTATTTTTTTTTAATTTTTTTTAACATTTATTCATTTTTTTGACACAGAGAGAGGCAGAGCATGAATGGGGGAAGGGCAGAGAGAGAGGGACACACAGAATCTGAAACAGGCTCCAGGTTCTGAGCTGTCAGCACAGAGCCCGACGCGGGGCTCGAACTCACGGACCGCGAGATCATGACCTGAGCTGAAGTCGGACGCCCAACCAACTGAGCCACCCAGGCGCCCCAATGTTATGTGTATTTTATCAGGGTTAAATTTTTTAAAAATAAAAATAAAATGAGAGCGAGGGAGAGATGGGGACTGTCAGGTCCAGTATACTTATTACAAGCATATGTAGTTATTTTAACTGTCATTAGCCTCATTGTACTTCTCAGTCATAATTATGAAGGTTCCCTGGTAAAATCTCAGGGCCCCCCAAAGCATTAGCTTAAAGCAGTATAAGAAGACAGCAAATGAAAGAACTGCCAAGACCAAGTGTTTATATGTCATTCCCCCTAGTTTCTCAAACCTCCACTCATCTCATATTGATCTCCAGTAAGCTAGAGAAATCTGTTCTTCCAGGTTTGTCAATATCCCCGGAATGCCTTTGTGTAAAATATGATTTTCACCAAAACTTAGAATCTAGGATATTGATAACACCGGAAAAATTTGGTTAATCTCTAAAATGGACAAACCAAAAATTCCTCAGTTCAAGTCCTTACGTGTGACACAGTGGAAAAAAGGTTTTACACCTACTTTTTTGAATTGAATTGTGTCTATCCCCCACCTCCCTGCCCACAAAATATAGGTCGAAGTCCTAAAGCCCAGAACCTCAGAAAGTGACCTTATTTGGCAATAGAGTACTTGCTGATATTACTAATTAAAATGAGGTCACACTGGTGTAGGAAGGGTCTGTAATCCAGTATGACTGACATCCTTATAAAAAGGAGACATTTGGACACAGACACACACAGGGAGAATGCCATCTAAAGGCAGGGATCCACAAGCCAAGGGATGCTAAAGATTGCCAGCAAATCAGCACAAGCAAGGGGAGAGGCACAGAGCCCATGCTTTCTTGTGGCCCTGAGAAGAATCTAACCCTGCCGAGACCTTGATCCTGGACTTTTGGCCTCCAGAACTGTGAGACAATAGACTTCTGCTGTTTAAGCCAAATAACAAACAAAAAATAAAAATAAAGCCTTGGCATAAGCTTCACTAATACCATTTCCCTTTTCCCTTAGGTCCTTTTTTCATCTCTCTGCTTTCTACCTTCCCTCCTTCTTGAGGCTTTCACTTATTCCACGCATCATGGTGTATTGAAAAATGCTCAGGGGCACCTGGGTAGCTCAGTCGGGTAGCTCTCTCTATGCCTCTCCCCCACTCAACGTCTCTCTCTCTCTCTCTCTCTCTCTCTAAAAAATAAACATTAAAATTAAAAAAATTTTGGTGGGGGGGGTGGGTGCCTGGGTGGCTTGGTTGGTTGAGCGTCCGACTTTGGCTCAGTTCATGATCTCGCAGTTCATGAGTTCGAGCCCTGTGTTGGGCTCTGTGCTGACAGCTCAGAGCCTGGAGCCTGCTTCGGATTCTGTGTCTCCCTCTCTCTGCCCCACCCTTGCATGTACTCTGTCTCTCTCTGTCTCTCAAAAATGAATAAATGTTAAAAAAATTTTTTTTTAATTTTAATCTTTATTTATTTTTGAGAGAGAAACAGATTGTAAGGAGGGGAGGAGCAGAGAGAGAGGGAGACACAGAATCCGTAGCAGACTCCGGGCCCTGAGCTGTCAGCACAGAGCCCAACATGGGGCTCAAACTCACAAGCTGTGTGATCATGACCTGAGCCAAAGTCAGACGCTCAACCGACTGAGCCACCCAGGCACCCCAAACCTTAATTTTTTTTTTAAATATGCTTTTAAAAATGCTCAAGCTTCATTTTTATTTAATTTTTAACCTGTTTTCCTTTATTATAAAAGTAATACATAGTCACGTTTAAAAATTTGCTTTCACATATTCATAAAGGAAATAAAGTGAAAGAAAAACCACTTTCTCTTCGTGCCCTCCAGTACAGCGCTTTTCATCACCTCCCCAGAGGTAATCCCTGTTAAAGTTGGGATTTAAAGTCCTGTAGAATTTTTGGTGCTATATATGCATGCATATTTAATTTGCGCAGTTGTGTTTAAAAAGATAACATGTAATCAAATAAGGCGTGCTGTTCCACAACTTGCTTTTCTTCAACTAACAATATATCCTAAGTAGTTTTCTGTATTAATGTATATAGGTATGCTTCTTTCTCTACACTCCTTAAGTAATTTAACCAATTGTCCAGTAAAAGACGTTTAGATTATATCCAGTTTAGTGCTGTTGTAGTTAGCACTGAGATGAACATTCTCGTGTTTGTGTCTTGAGCATTTATTTGCGTGTATCTACAGGATTAATGGTTCTGCACCCAATTTACAATGGGAGGGGCGGTGTCCCCACACCACCAAGCAATTCCCAGTACCAGCTGGGTGTCCTACAATTCAACTCACTTCTGACACTATTCTGACATACCCACCTGGAGACAGCATCAGATTCCACAAGCGAAGGAATCAGTCCTACAAGACTGCCCTCCCCTTCAACGTTTGTTTTTTTTTTTTATTTTTGGGACAGAGAGAGACAGAGCATGAACGGGGGAGGGACAGAGAGAGAGGGAGACACAGAATCGGAAACAGGCTCCAGGCTCTGAGCCATCAGCCCAGAGCCCGAGGCGGGGCTCGAACTCCCGGACCGCGAGATCGTGACCTGGCTGAAGTCGGACGCTTAACCGACTGCGCCACCCAGGCGCCCCCTGCCCTCCCCTTCAGATCAAACGCAATTCCAGGTGTTACTCATACTGCTATCATCCTGCTCTAGATTAAAAGTTCCAACAACTCCATCCTTGGTTTTATTAATATGCTATTAATAAATAGAGGCTCACAGAACGCAGAGACACATTTTACTTACTGGATTATGAGTTTATTATAAAAGAATACAACTCAGGAACAGCCAGATGAGAGAGATGCATAAGGCAAGGTATAGAGAAAGGGCACAGCACTTCCCATGCTGTCTGATGCTGCCACTCTCCCCAAATCTCCATATTTTCATCAGTCCAGAAGCTCATGGAACTCTGTCCTTTTGGGTTTTTATGGAGGCTTCATTACGTAGGTATGATTGACTAAATCATTGGCAATTGGTGATTAAACTCAACCTTCAACCCTTTTCCCCTCCCCAGAGGCTTGAGGGTGTGACTGAAAATTTCAACCCTATAATCGTCAGGTTGGTTCCACTGGAACCAGCCCCCATTCTTAGGTGTGGTCCAAAAGTCATCTCATTAATGAAACAAAGGACACCTTTATCTCTCTCATCATTTAGGAAATTCCAAGAGTTTAGAAGCTACAGGCCAGAGACAGGATGAAGACCAAATATACATTTCTTTTATATTGTAAATCACAATATCCCAAGGATAAGTTCCTAGAAGTAGAATTACCGGGTCAAATGGTGTATGCATTTTCTGTTTCCACAGATATTCTCCACGGACCTTATTATCAGACAAAGCTGGGATTGAATCTGGGCTCTGTCACTTACCAGCTGTGTTACTTCAAACAAGTTACTTTATTCATTTTCAACCTCAATTTCCTTGGCTATAAAATGGATATAACTTAAAGTCTATCTCAGAATTGTTCATGGATAAACACACTCAGTTCACAATGGTTAGCAGTTAGCTTGCATACATTCACCTCTTTCTCTCTCCTTTATTGTCTCCATCCTAACTCTTCCTTGGATCTTTTTCAAAGAGCACATTTCATTTCATGTCAACAAATATTTATAGAGGTCTAATATATGCCAGGTTGGACAAATGCTGAAGGAGGCGCTAACTTCTTTTTAAAGACACAGCCTTTTTTGGAGCTTATGATATTATACAGGAGAAAAACAACTCTTAGGTCTTGATATATGGCATACCCTTACTTAATATTGTTGGAATGAATGAGTAAAGGAAGGAAGGAATGTTGTTGAATACCATCGCCCAGTCTGGAAAAGAGCTCACTGGAGGTGCTAGCATCCATAGACTGGAACGTGGAGTCAGGAGTGATGGAGTTGAGGCTTCTCAAAATTTCCTTCTGAATTCCACCTAATGACAAAGGACACATTGGGACCAAAGGCCAAATCATCTGGCTAGGAAATCACGTGGAGTCTTGTATTTAATCTTGAAACGTCACATAAAATTTGTATTCTACTCCATTGTATATTATTTGCTTCCATATAAATAGCATCCTTCTCCTCAATCCTAGGGTAAAATGGACACTCAAGCAAGATGTACCATATTTATCAGGTGACTCGGGTTCCTCCTGACATGCTGTCGTGGGTGTGCATACCTGACTTTGAGAAGCATAAGATTAATACAGACTCTGAATGAGCTCTCACTTCACGCTTCACCATCTATCTCCCCACCTGTCTGCCCTGCATACCCATCTCACACCCCTAGCAGCCCATCTCCCCACAGCCTCCTCCAACTCTGTCCCACCCTGTTGTCTCTTCAGTCCTGATGTTGTTTCCCTAGCTAATCTGAATTTTATGTTGAAACTCCACGACTCAAAAAAATATTGAAGAAAAATCACTCAGCTGCAAAACTCCTCCAGTAACCATCTGAGGTCATTAAAGTTTCGTGGGACACCCTCCATTTATCCCCATTGTGTTGGCTTTTGGTCTGTCTCATTCCTGTCATCTCTGACAATAGACTCGTAGAGGGATGCAGCTTGTTTCATTTAAGTCTTGACATGCACCCAAACTAATGCCGTGGTCAATTAATGTTGCTCCAGTTCTGAGCGCTCAGTTATGTGCTCTCCTCTGTGCTTGAAGGACACTGTAAACGGAACATATGTTTTGAATTGCTTCTCCAGAGCTCAGGGTGACCCTCTGATCTGTCTGCCTCTTCTCCACTCCCACTGCCTGGGCTCTGGGTCAGGCCCTCATCATTTCTCACTTAGCTTATTGGTCTAGTTCCCTGCATGAAATTTCTCATCTTTCCACTTCACCCTCCTCGAAGGTGCTGGAGGGATTTTTCTAACAGAGGTCAGCCCACACCATGCCCCTGCTTAAAACTTAGGTGGCAATGATCTACATGCCATGACATTATGTGTCACTTATCAGCATGAGTGAAGGACCAGACCCAAAAGAGCACGTACGTTAAATAAAGCACAAAACCCAGCAAACCCAATCTGAGGTGTTATGAATCATGGTAGTGGCCAACAGCTACATGAAAAGGTGCTCAACATTACATGATCGGAGAAATGCAAATCAAAACCCCAATGGGAAGTCACCTGTTAGGATGGCTGTTACTAAAATAAAATAAAATAAAATAAAATAAAATAAAATAACAAGTGTTGACGAGGTTGTAGAAGAAAGGGAACCCTAATATGCTGTGGATGGGAATGTAAATTGGTGTTACGGCTGTGGAAAATAGTGTGACAGTTCCTCAAAATTTAGCAATAATATTACTGTATCATCCAGCATTGCCACCTCTGGGTATTTACCCAAAGGTCCCATGTTAGTTGTAGCATTGTTCTCAATAGCCAAGACCTGGAAACAACCTATTAGCATATGACTGAATAAAGAAAACGTAGTAGACATTACAAGGGAATATTATCCAGCCTTCAAAAAAGAAGACAATGCTGCTATTTGCAACAATACGAATGGACCTGGAGAACATTACGCTAAACGACATAAGTCAGACACAGAAAGACAAATACTGCATTTGCTCACTTACACTGGGAGACTAAAAGAGTCAAGCTCACAGAGGCATAGGGTAGAGGGTGGTTGCCTGGGGAAAGGGAGAGGGGGAGATGATAGTCAAAAGGTACAAAGTTTCAGTTCCGAAAGATAAAGAAGTTCTGGAGATCTACCAAACAGCATAATTCCTATCACTAACATCACTGTATTGAAAACTCACACCTGACTGACAGGGTATATCTTATGTTAAATTTTCCTACTAGACGAGAAAAGATAATGATAATGAAGTGTGGGTCAGGTAACTTTGGGAGGTGTCGGATATGTTTACGGCCTCGATGGAGATGGCGGATGCACAGTATGTACATATCCCCCAAACTCACTGAGTTGTACACATTAAACATTACAGCTTTTCACATGTCAATCAAACCTTAATAAAATGGTTTAAAGAAAGAAAGAAGTCAGGATAGCAGTTATACTTGGCAGGGGTGCCTGGTAGGGATTGTGAAAGGAGACTCTTGGTTGTAAATGTCCCACTTCTTGATCTGGGTGCTAGGAAAATAAGTGTGTTTAGTTGAAAATCTATCACAAACTATCTGTTTGGGGCACTCTTGTTTCGGTCTATCCTGTCAGTAAGAAGTAAAGACAAACAGTATTGGTTGCCTCCCCTCAGCCTGATGCACAGTCTTCTACGTGTCTCCTACTTTCCCCCCTTCCCTGACACCTCTGACCACCGTCCCCAGCATCCTGCCACACCAGATGATTCCATGTTCTCCTAACACAGTGTGCTTCCTACATTTCCCTGATGCGGCTCACTTTGACAGGAAGTCCTTCAGTGGGACGTTGACTTACCCTTTGATTCTCCGTTCACACATCCCTCCTCCATGAGATCTCTTCCTGACCAACCTCAGCAAAATAATCATTCCCTTCTCTGTGCTTTCGTAGTACTTTGTCATTCCTTCCCTGCAGCCGCGGTGACCCTACTTCCCATATTTAAATAAAACAAAGTTCTTGTTCTGAGGAGTATGAATTATACTTAAGGGGTTACTGGAATAGAATGCTGGGCTCAGGAATGGCCTGGAACATCCAGGCTGTGTATAACACATTGTATTACAGTAATTTCTCTGGATTTGTACCTCCATCCAGACGAGAGGTTCTTCATCTTTTTTTATGCCATGAATCCCATTGGCAGACTGGTAAAGCGTACGGACCTCTTTTTAAAGTAAAATTTTTTTGAAGTACAACAGCTGTAAATCCACAGATTATAGATGGACAGCTCAATGAGTTTGTGCAAAGTGAACGCGTTCGTACTAATATCTGGATCAATAAATAACCCAAAAGCCCCCACACACCTCTCCCAGCCACCACCCCACAAAACAGTAAAGACTGTCTTGACCTCTAACTTCAGAGATAAATTGACCTGTTTTTAAACTTTATATAAACTGAATCATCCAGTGCGTTCCCTCTTGGGTCTGGTTTCTTCTCAATCTTAGCTGTGAGATTTCATCCACATTTGTGAATGTAGCAATTGTTTATTCATTCTCGTTGCTGGGTGGTATTTCATTGTATGAATATCCCACTGCTGATTTATCCATTCTTCTATCGATGAACATGGAGCTTGTTTTCAGTTTTATGCTGTAATGAATAGTGCTGTCATGAACATCCTCATACGTGGAAAATATATGTTATGTACTCACTTCAGAACACTGTTTTTAAATGCATGAAGTAAGAGACATAGGAGCACAGAATAATTAAACTAATATATAGCTTTCAAAATATAAAACTAAATTTGAGGGGCACCTGGGTGGCTCAGTCGCTTAAGCACCCGACTTCGGCTCAGGTCATGGTCTCACGGTTTGTGAGTTTGAGCCCGGCATCGGGCTCTGTGCTGACAGCTCGGAGCCTGGAGCCTGTGTTGGATTCTGTGTCTCCCTCTCTCTCTCTCTGTTCCTCTCTCTGTCTCTCTCTCTCTCTCTCTCTCTCTTTCAAAAATAAATAAAGATTTTTTTTAATTAAAAAAAAGAAATGTCCATGATTTCTGTTGGTGTCAAAGTTGCATACAGTGTGAATACCTCTGATTTGTTGGATAAATTGATAATCGAAGGAATGTTAAATTTCAGTTAGAGGTTAGTAAAATGTAGAGATGTGATTTCTTTTTTCTCATCCGAGTTCAGGAAATCCCTGAACTGACCTCTGATCTAGACTTAACCCCCTTAAAAGCCAGTATCATATCCAAACCATATGAAAAATTCAGAATCTGACACAAAATTTGGCATACAGTAAGTGCTCGATAAATGGGTTTTTTTGAATGACAAACTCACAAATAATGATAGTTCACCTGGGTTGAGCATGTAATATGTGCCAGGTACTGGGCTAGCTCCCATTTTACGGGTGAGGAATGGAGGCATGGCTTGGTCATATAACTTGCAAGATTTTACAACCAGTAAGGGTTAACCCAGAATTCAGATG
Organism: Herpailurus yagouaroundi; assembly: GCF_014898765.1. Classification (NCBI taxonomy): domain Eukaryota; kingdom Metazoa; phylum Chordata; class Mammalia; order Carnivora; family Felidae; genus Herpailurus; species Herpailurus yagouaroundi. The sequence continues at coordinate 47,729,415 of NW_024412404.1, forward strand.
CAATTATTTCTAACTCCAAATCCCCCAACTGACTGCTAACTTCTATGCTTTACTGCTGACAAATAAATGAAGAGATAAATAAATAAATAACTAAACAAGAATTAAACAAGGAGATTTCTCAGTGCTGAGATTCTTTTTATCCAGAGGAAACAGATTAACTTTAACCATTTCCCTGGAAAAGGTATTCTCGGAGGGAGGGCTCCTGAAACTTAGGGAAAGGTAACCAAGTGCTTACATATATATGTTTCTGAGTTCAGCAATTCTCATTTCATTGTTTTTTTTTAAATTACACAAATAATATTTATACACATAAAAGCATATATATATATATATATGCATTTAAAGTAAAAAAATTAAACTTTCACTTACCCACCTAATCCTATTCCTCAGAAGCAACTATTAACATTAATAGTTTCCTATATAGATTTCCAAACTCTTTTCTAAAACATACACCATATATTTATATCTATAGGCGTGTACAGACATATATGGACACACATACGTATTAGTATGGCATTACTCTTTGCATATGTTCTACAACCTACTTTTTTCCAAAGCACCATATCATGGGCATCATGTCGGTTTAGTATATCCAAGGTCAATGTCATGTTTCATTAATGCTGCATTGTATTCCATTTTATGGGTCTATTATAATTGTTTTTATTATTCTCTGATTGAAAGATTTAGATCGTTGTTTCTTTTGTTTGTTATTGGAAGCCACATAGCAGTGAACATTCTTGTAACTATCTTATTTTAAATGCTCCTACAAGGATTTCTGTAGAGTAGCTTCTTTCAAGTGGATTTGCCTGGTTAAAAAGTCATATGTTTTTATTTTATTTTTATAATTATGGCTAAATTCCAGAGGAGGCACTTCGAAGCTTTCATTCCCGAGAAAACTTTCCGTGAGGTTTTAACTGACTGTGAGATCTCAGGATCTGTCCTATCTCACTTCTAAACTCACACAATTCCTTTCAGTGCAGTAAAGTTAACATGCTTTCTGTATGCCACACTCTCTCCCCCCAGTGCACGTTTTAGCTCCTGCCCCAACTAACCTTCCCTTTAGAAGCAAATGATTTCTTTGCAGCAAAACTCAAACCCTTCATGTTTCAGAGTGAAGATTAATTTCCACATCTCCTGCAGATTGTTTCCTTAGAGGTCAACATACAGTCAACTGCAATGTTATCATGTCCACACTCAAACTCCCTTCTCCTTTTCTAAGTGTACCAGCATCATCTCCCAGTCATCCTATTCCTTCCTACCACAGTGGTAGAACTAAGAAAAGTCTTCAAGAAACTACCACCAACTAGGTTGAAGTGTGTGTTGCCATGGCCAGACTGCAGGGAAACTAGCTCAGAAAATCCGCACTGGTATTCAAAGAGCCTCTGAATGTTTAAGAATAGCTTGTTTAATGTAAGTGTCACCCACACTCCATACCCAGGTTACTCTCAGGCGGGTCCATATCCCAGCTTGGCGTCTCAATTACCGCCCCCGGTGAAGAAGTAAGAACCACCTCTCAGAAAAAGAGCTCACTTTTCGGAGAGAGATTGTCACTCATTCCACCCTCAAATCCACTGTAGCAAAGTATAAATCCTTCAAGGAAGTTTGAAAAGCGAAGGCCTTGTTCATACATTTGGAGACTTAGATTAGATCCTTAAACTCTTACTGCCTTACTTAATAAAAAATCTGGGTGAGTAAATTTCTGTCAAGGCTGCTGGAAAGGCTCACCATTTAGTTAACAATTAACATCCAGCAATTGGGCTCCTAGAAAGCCTATGTTTTGATTACCTGGTTCAGGTCATTTTTTAAATGTCACTTTAAGCATTCAGAATGAAGGTTAGAAGGAAGTCAAATGGTGGTGGAAGGAAAGACCAGGTTTTGTCTCACTAATTGACCAAGCAAGGTTGGAAGGTGGTAAGAGAAGTCCAGATAGGGGGTTGAGAGCCCAGATTGTGGAACCATTTTATTAACTGAATTTAAAACCCAAACTTGCCATTTGTCAACTCTGTGATCTTGGGGAAATTACTTAATTTTTCAGTGCTTCAGTTCCCTTATTTCTAAACGGGGATAATAAGATAATACCTCATGGGGTTGTTGCAAAGATTAAATGAGATATCTACATTATAAAGTACTTTGAAGAGTACCTGAAAGGTAGGAAGTGTTCAGCAAATCTTAGTAATACTATTTTATGTTTTAAAGATAAGAATAAGTGATCCCTCCAATTTTGAAATGAAAACGATTGGCTACGCAGACTCTTTTCAGATTTATATTCAGATTTTGCTGGTATTTTTAGGTTTTACAAATAGTAAACCCCGCTAAAAATAAAAAATTAACTAGACTGATTTTTACATTTCAGCTCCATCTACACTGTGTACAATCTTCAAGTGATGAGGTTTCATTTTTATTAGTGCTGTTAAACTATAACATGCTCCTTATCTCACCCCGGGTGTGGCTCACGCTCAGAGTGCTGTTGGCTTTGTTGAGTATCCTATCTGTTGTGACTTGATTTCTGTAATCACTACCAATAAGGTTGTGAGACTCTCCTCTTGTTCAAAGACTATTGCTTATAAGACACGAGTTAAGTCATTAATTTCTCAGAGTCTTAAAAAAGAGTTGTAGGTCTCTTTTTTCAAGTGGGGGGGAGGAGAGAGGTCAACAAATGACTAGGACTTAACCCAAATGATTAAAAGGACAGGATGTTCTTTTTCCCTTAGGGGCCACTGAAGGAAATGAGAACTAAATTTAATATTACGAGTTCTCATGTTCATAAATTGATGTCTTCGGCTTATGTGGCCTAGTAATTATGCCCTGCTTTGGAAAGGCTTACTTGGAAAGTTGAGTCTGATGATAGAAATTCAGGGGCTGGGAGGACTAAGTAGAAACTATGAAATAAAAGAGAGGTTTGAGAGTTTCCAGAAATGTGTTTATCTCATGAGTAAACTCAGAGCAAGTTTCGAGTAAGATTTATGTGTCATGTCCCAGCCATCCTATTCCTTCCTACCTCGGTGGTAGAACTTATGTCAAGCCACGGAGCCCTTTCACTTGCCTCTGCCTGCTGATGTTATTCAGGCTCTGCTATCAGACATTGACACTTTAGTGAAAATGCGGTCCATGTGCTACTGCTCCCCACAAGGATTTGTTTCCAAAGCCTTAATTATAAGTTGCATGTTTGTTAATTTCTGTGTCATAGGTTATATTGCAAACAACTGAAACCACCCTAAGCAAAACAGAAATGTACTGGAAGAAGAAAGTTTGCAGCTTGTAGAATTTTGAAGAAGAAACTGAAGAACCAGGTCTCACCTCTGTGAGATCCTTGCAGCAGAATCTAATCACATTCTCTTCAGGGACCTCCCTCAAGATGAACTCTGATCTTCTTAAGTCTCTCTACCACTCTACTCAATATTCAAATGCTAGGGAAAGAGCATCTGGTTGGTCCAGCTTGGAGGCAGCCCCTCGATCAGGGGGAGGACAGGGCCCCAACACTAGAGCAGTGGGGTTCCTCAAAGGAATACTGAAGCACTCTTACTAAAAATGGAAATAGATGCTATGCAAACAAAAACATACATTTACTACAATCACCAAGTAAAGGAATTTCACTTACCTGAAAATAGGTGTGGGGCTCAGACACGTGAGAGGTATGATAAAAGAGGAGGATTGGCCCAGCACTTAGGGAGCCATCTTTCTTTACATGAAGGACCCTCGTAAGAGACTCCTTCCTAGTCTCCAATGATAGCATGTAAGTTAAATGGGATGGGAGGGACCTCAGGATTCTTTCAATGGTTTTCTCTCAAAAGTTTTTAAATCAACACCTTGTGATTTGGCTGTATTTAAGAACACCATTGAATTCTCTGAAGCCACACTTTGAAATCTTTTGGGATGGTGCTGAAATATGGTTTCTAAGGTAAATGTATGAATGAACACTAATATATCTAAGTCACTAGTTTCAACTATGGACCACTGGTCATCTACAGTGCTGGCTAAATATGCATTTTCCTCAGTACAACTATTGAAACGGAGTCATGGTGGGGAGGCAATAGGGTGGGGGCTGATTCTGAACTTTTAACAAGTTTGCACAGGTGGTTTTGATGTACCCTTGAGAACCACTGAACCAGACCCAACAAATCCCAATATTTATGGAGCATATACGCTGTGCCAACCAGTGTTCTAGACTCTGGGCATTCAACAAGGAACAAGATTAACAAGGTTCTTGCTCTTTTGAAGGTTCTTTTGGGGAGGAAGTTAAGAATGAACAAATAACAAAAAAAAAAAAAAAAATAACTGACAAGATAATTAGAGTAGAATATGTATTCTGAAGGAAAAAAAGAGTAATCTCAAGTTTAACATGACCAAACAGAAGTGTTCACCTTTACCTGTCATGCTACTTTTTCTCAACTCTCCTCCATCTCAGATAATGGTGCCCTCATCCACCCAGATGCTCAGGCCAAAGGCCTGGAGATCATCCTGGATTGACTCCTCTCTTTCCCTCCATTCCCTTACCTCCCATGTACACTCTATCAGCAAGTCACATCAGCTCTACCTCCAGATCCCCAAGTCCATTCACTTCTTATCTCCACAGCCATTCCAACGAGACCCCATTTCCTCTTGTGTGGATGGCCTTAATGGCTTCCTAACTGGCTTCCCTGTCTGATCACATCTCTCCAGAGTCTATTCTGTCTATGGCAGCCGGAATAATATTTCAAAAATATAAATGACACCCTAACTTTCTTTTGTTTAAAACCACCCCAAAGTCAAACTCTTACCCTGATCTATAGGCCTGTGTGATGTAGCTCCCACTCAGCTCTCTGGTCAAATCTGGGGCCCTTCTGTCCCCGTCTCACAGTGCTCAACCATCATGCCCTTCTCTCAGTCCCTCAGACACATCAAGCTTGTTCCTGCCTCATGACTTTTTTTTTTTTTAAGCTTATTTATTTATTTTGAGAGACAGAAAGAGAGAGCATGCACAGGGAAAGGACAGAGAGAGAGGGAGAGAGAGAATCCCAAGCAGGTGGGATTCTCAATCTCACAATGTTAGACTCAGTCTCACAAACCGTGAGATCGTGATATGAGCCGAGATCAAGAATTGGGCACTTAACCGGCTGAGCCACCCAGGCACCCCCTGCCTCATGACCTTTGAACTTGCTTTTCTCTCCAGCTGACGACTTCAGATCATTTGGGTCTTGGCCCAAATGTTACCTCCTCAAAGAGGCCTTCTTCAGCCATCCTAACAGCACCCCACCTCCACCCTAGTCATTTTCTATTTTTGTTTGTTTGTTTATTTTTTTATTTATTTTTGAGAGAGACAGAGACAGTGCAAGTGGGGAAGGGGAAGAGAGAGAAGGAGAGAGAGAATCCTAGGCAGGCTCCGCATTGTCAGTGTAGAGCTCAATGCGCTGCTTGAACCCACGAACCATGAAATCATGACCTGAGCCGAAATCTAGAGCTAGACACTCAACCAACTGAGCCCCCCAAGCCCCCCACCCTAGTCATTTTCAATAGTCTGTTTTATTTCCTTCATAGCCCTCACCATCTGAAAATAACCTTATTTATCAATTAGCATCTGTGTTTTCCCGGTGCAATAAAAGTTCGTGAGTGCAAGGATTTTTGTCTGTTTTATTCACTACACTATCGCTAGCACCCATCATGGCTAGCACATAGTAGGAGTTCAGTAAACACTATTGTCTCGATGAATGAAAATAAGTGGGCGAATTAATGGAAAGTAACTCAAGTGGGACTACTTAAACAGGCCGCCAGTAAACGAGCGCTGAGTTTTCAGGGTTATGGGTTTGGGGACTACATAGATTCTAACTTTGCCCTCCTCAAACTTCATTCCAGACAAACAGGTTTACTTGCTGTTCTATCAACACACCTCATACTTTCCTGTCCCTGTTTAGTGAAGAGACCTCGGTCACGCATTCACCGTGATCACAGCCCTGACTCAGAAAACTCACATACACACTTCTGCCCCTGCCACCTCTGTCACCAAAGGCTCTGCTCTTCCCCCCACGACAGTCCTGCTTTTCTTCCTACTCTGAGATGCCTTGCCTCTTCTCGCCGCAAAAAATGACCTCTCTCTTCCCTGATTCCTCTGGGACTCTTTGTATATACTATTTATCCTGAATCAAGGCCAAATGTGTGCCTTGGGCAAGTTATTTGACCTCTCTTGAGCCTCAGTTTCTTCATTTGAAAAATAGGATTAATAATACTGATTTAGCAATACTGATAAAATGGTCAAATATAACATCCATAAAATACCTAGCACAATGCTTGGCATGTAATCACTCATTAAATGATAGCTCCAACAATTTTTATTTCTTCTAATTGACAATAAAACTGTAATTATGTCTTAATAATTATTAAAATGAAAGCAATATTATTGACAATAAGGCAGATATTTATTATTTACCGTGTGCTAGGAGTTTCACATTTATTACCTCATACCTCATATCTTCACATTTATTATCTCATATATCTTATATCCCAGATGATTTTGCAATCTAGTTGCTTCATACGTTTGCATTTTATTTCCCAACTACATGTTTAGGGCATAGGCTATGTCTTAAGGTTTTTGGTTTTTTTTAAAAAATCTTCCCAGTGCCAGACTAGTGCACGGTTCATAGCATGTGCTCAAGAATTATTTGTTGTAAATGATATGATGATCTGTAGCTCTGAAGTTTAGTGACTTGCATTATGTCAGAACATAAGCTGATCTGGAAAATCAGACCAATTTAGCTTGCAATGTAAAACTTGGGTTTGGGGCGCCTGGGGTGGCTCAGTTTGTTGAGCGTCTGACTTCGGCTCAGGTCATGATCTCGCAGTTCATGAGTTCTGTGCTCTGTGCTGACAGCTTTGGGCCAGGGGTCTGCTTCAGGTCTCCCTCTCTCTCTGCCCCTCCCCGCTCATGCTCTGTCTCTGTCTCTCTCTCTCTCAAAAATAAAAAAACATACTTTTGTTTTTTAATTTAAAACTTGGGTTTAGATATGTCAGGTGCTTCAACAGTGTGCTGGTGAAAACTCTGCCTTCCATTCATTCAATAAATACTTTGAACACTTACCACGTGCCATAATCGGTTATAGGCAAAGACTTCTAAAATAAGGAAATGATGACATTTATCTGTGTTTCTGGCATGTTTATGAAGTCCGTTTTTGCAGTTGCTCATTCCTTCCAAGAGACTGGCTCATAAGCTTTATCTAAGCACTTAGAGAAGGTACAAAACATACAGCATAATGAATAGTTAGGCTTTGGAGTCAGAAAGCCTCGGTTTGCATGGCAGCACCACTGATGCTTTGCTTTGAGATCCGGGAAAGTTACTTATCCTTTTTAAGCCTTAGTTCTTTCATCTGTAAAATAAAAATAATAATAGTACCTACCCTTAGGGATTATTGTAGGTATGAAATAAAATAATGCACATGAAGCATTCAGGACGGGCATACTATAAGAACACAACATATTAGCTATTATTAAATAACTAATTAATTCATCTGCCTCTACCAAGCACACTAAGGACTGGACAAGAAGAACATACCTTTAAACTCATCTTTGAACAAGGAGACAGGGAATGAACATACACTTAAGTTCCGTTATGTCAGGTTTTAGAGTAGAAGCTCTCCATATGTTGTTTAATCCTCACAATAACACAGTCAAACACATAATATCTTACAAATGAGGACGCTGGGACTCAGAAAGCTTAGTATCTTGCCCAAGTGATGCCATAGAAGGAGTGGATCCAGGGTCAGTGCTCCTCTGAATGCCTCTCACATAATGAAAAAGGACCCATCTGCATTTTACTCATTGTGACTCTGAGAGTCTACATACATTGCATTGTTCCTAAAGGATAGCAGTGCCCAAATTTTGGTACATGAGAATCCCTTGAACTGCTTTAAAAAACTCTCGACCCAGGGCTCACCCTAAAATATTCCAATTCACGGATAGAGCCCAAGAATCAGTATTGCAGGAAATAGCCCCAAGTATTTCTGTTGCTGATGGTTACTGATCACATTATAGAAACAGTGCCATAAGGATTAAAACACCTGTCCTTATTTTTTTTATTTTTTTTTAAAGTTTATTTATTTTGAGAGCAAAAGAGAGAGAGTGTGCAGGAAGGGCAGAGAGAGGGGGAGAGAGAGAGAATCCCAAGCATGTTCTACACTGTCAACGTAGAGCCCGATGTGGGCCTTGACCATGACCTGAGCTGACACCAAGAATTGATGCTTAACCGACTGAGCCACCCAGGTGCCCCTGAAACACCTGTTTTTGAAATCAGGAATTCGGACATATATCTTAAAGAGTAGCAGCTGAAATCTTAAGGCCTATGTCCTTAAGGCCTATGAAATGTAAAGATAAACTGATGTATTTTAGGTTCACACAGCACTTGCACATTTGTATTCATTTTACAGTTTCTCTACATAGATACTGATAACTTAAATTGATTTTGTATAAGTTTTTTTTTATTATTTTGTATGAGTTTTTATGTCCCACCTGCGAGGGCACTTCTCGCAGAGTATCTTATTCAGAGTATCTTATTCAGAGTATCTTATTTATAGTGGTTGTTTGGTTATTAGTTGCTTATTTACTGGCAGCTATTTATTTAGCTATGATGATTTTAAAAGTCTCACCAGGGGCGCCTGGGTGGCTCGGTCGGTTAAGCGTCCGACTTCGGCTCAGGTCATGATCTCATGGTCCGTGAGTTCAAGCCCTGCATCGGGCTCTGTGCTGACAGCTCAGAGCCTGGAGCCTGTTTCAGATTCTGTGTCTCCCTCTCTCTCTGCCCCTCCCCTGTTCATGCTCAGTCTCTCTGTCTCAAAAATAAATAAATGTTAAAAAAGATTTTTTTTAAATGTCTCACCAAATAGTAAATGAATAAATGAGTATAAATACCTTTTTTAAAAAGAGGAGGAGACCACTAAGGATGATATTTCATTAATGTTACAGAAATTTATCAGCCCTGATTACTGAAACAGTTGTATAAGGACCTGTCAGGTATTTAGCTGAGATAATTCCTCTAAAATAAACCATATAGGTCACATAGTACTAATAAGATATGTTGATGAATCTTTTGAGTATTGTCCAGATTACGTCTCCTTAGGTAATGAAGAACTCATTAGCATGAATTTCATGTCAGTTCTTCCTACTCTGTTCCCCAAGTACTTTCCAGATGGGCCTGGCATAAAAGGGTGTTCAAAATGTATATAGGATGACCAAGTTTCAAATGAATGGGTCACCTAACCCCTCCGATTAGGGGGGGTTGTCATAGGTACTATGACAATACATAGTATGAAAAGCCTGTTGTGCTTCACTGAGTTTACTGTTTCTGAGAGTTTTTTTAAAAAGGTAAATTTGGGAGAAGGAATGGGGGAGCGGTCTCTATAATCAAGTCTTAGCGCTTCATATTCAACTGCAGATGCATATTCCCCGGGTAGGGGAAGAGCCTCAGAGCCTCAAAGCTGTTAAATTGGAAGCAGCAGGGTGAGTGCACACATGCACACACAGGGAGAGATAAACCTGTTTGCTTTCTGAAACAATAAGTAGTAAAACAGGTTGTTTAGGCTAAAGTCCCTTGAACTAGGTAATTGATTTTAAATACATCTGCCTATAATAATACCTTACGGTTACATAGTCCTTTGAAAACTTCAAAGCATTTTTACATTTATTATTTCATTTGAACTTCACAACAACCCTGGGAAGTAGGTATACCAGGTATAATCCACCGTCACCACCACCTAAAAGATGGCTAGACTGAGGCATAAGCATGTCAAGAAACTTCTCTGAGGTCACATAACCAGTTGGTGTCACAACTAGAACTGGAGCACTGGAATTTTGAAACTTAAGCCTGTGTTTTCTTGGCAGAAAGCGTCTTGGCTACGGCTCGATCTACCCAGAGTTCATGTGGAGATTTGCAGCTACAATTTAATTGGAGAATACAAATCAGGCATGCCTAAAGAGCTCTACAGAAAGGAGATTGTTTCTCTTAGATCATGACTGTGTTAGAAAAGGGAGGTAGAGAATAGAGTCAGTTGTTTCAGACAATGCAAATTACAAACAAACAGAAACACTTTGTAATCAGTTTCTGGATATTTTGGGGGCTATTCATTCATTAATTCGCGTATTCATTTTTTAAAGTATCTATTAAGTGCCTTTATATAAGAGACTGTACTCAGCACTTTGGGGATGATACAAAGAAATGTATTTAATGGGGGGGGGATGAATTATGAAGATAATTGCCATTTTATTCACTGCCTATTACCACCTGGTAGACGAAATGCCTTCCTTGCAGAAGAGCAAGATAAACCAAAACAGATGAAGAAATTGGGCAACTAATTTCCTTTAATTCTCTCCCTGTAGGAAGCATTATTTTTTTTAAGTCAAGGTGATAAATTGTCCTGCCAGATACACATAACACCAAGTTTGCTATGTCATCTAATATAACACAGACTAATTATAATGACCCCTTGAAACTAGGGAGAGTAGGCTTAGGTTGGTGTCAGGTTCTTTACCAGGAACACTAGATCAGGATTTAAGGGAAAATGTTAGTATCTAGCACAAAAAATGACTTCCAAAAAGCATCTCTGAAGGCCAGAATTAAGTCTACAATACTTTCCCCTGCCTGGCTCCTTAACAAACTTTTCCTCTTGGCAGACATGCTTAAGGATGTAGACAAAAGGGAACAGAGGCACCAGTGGGCACAAGGAAAACAACCAACAGAATCGAAGGCCCTGTCATTTGAGTGGAAGATAAGCCAAGAGTTTGCTAATGAGTGTTTCCTTGGAAGTCACTTTATTTCTTTATTTATATGTTTATCTATTGTTGAGAGAGAGACAGAGACAGAGAGAGATCAGGGGAGGGGCAGAGAGAGACAAATCCCAAGCAGGCTCCAGGTTCTGAGCTGTCAGCACAGAGTCCGACGTGGGGCTTGAACTCACGAACCCTGAGATCATGACCTGAGCCAAAGTGGGAGGCCCAACTGTCTAACTGATTAGGCCATGCGGGTGCCCTGGAAGTCACTTTTTGAAAAAAGCATTTTCCTGGACAAATTCCTTCACTTTCTAGTGTAAATCCAAAGGCAAATTTTGTGCTAATATTACACACATTGTAAGTACTTGTTTGGTATTCCTTAGTTTATACTAAATGTACGTAAATAGTGTCACTGAATGAAACTACTGATTTTTGTTGTGCCGGGTCCAGCTCAGCCCTCTTTGTGGGTATGTGAAAGTGTGTGTATGTCCATATGTGCTGTTTATTTGCCTTGTGTGTATGTGAAGAGTGGAGACTCAGAGTAACTCCCAGCTCTGTCCCCATTTAGCTTCTCTGGGTTTCCATTTTTTCCATTTATACAATTTCAGGATTCGAGTCAGTGAGCTCTAAACTCTGTTCCAACTCTACCATCCAGTGATGCTTAGTTTTTAGATGTTTTCGTTATTATTAAACAAAAATTATGTACTCCACTCAATATACTTAGCAATACAGTAGGGTCCTGCTTCAGGAAAATTCGTCATAGTTAGATACAAAATCTTAAGTCAGATAAAATTAAGTTTATTCATTTTACAATAATGATTATTTGATTTGCAAAATAATTCCCCAAATGGCAATAAATAACAAACTCTGGTTATACATTTAAAATAAAGATTTATTTTTAATCCAAGTTTTCATGAAGAGTAATTTAGAATGAGACACACTTGCATTAAATTAACAAAAAATATAAGCATATAAATGTCATAAAATCATTGTATTTTGGAATGCTAAGGGAAAATTTCAACCCAACTTCCTCATTTTACAAAATAGGGAACAAAGGATCAAATAAGATTACTTATTACCTCAAGATCACATATGCACCCAGCAAAGGCCCTGAAAAGAAAATCAATTGCAAAACATTTTCCATATTTTTCTCTATTCACATTATGAACCACACCTCTACATTTACTTATGAAGAAAATGATCACCGCTGTTCCATGCTTAAATCAAGGCATATTAATTATTGAATAAAATTTAAAGTCATAATGTAGACTATCAAGTTCATCCTGTATGGGCGCATCATATTTTAATAGTCTAAATAGTAGATTCACATGCATTTAAAGTAAGTTAATCTACCTATGAGTTTCTTAATTTTGCTGACTTTTGAATTGCCACTGTAATAACAGTGCTTTGCTATTATGGTCCAGAATTATTTTAGATATATTTTTCAGTATTTTTATAAATGATACTGTGATTTTTTTTTATAACATGAATACACACTGAAATCTGTCAATAATGTTTTCTAATAGCAACATTCACTGAAATTCCAGGTATCCTTATAAGTGTTAGAAGGCTTGACTCCATTGCTCCCAGTCACATAAACGAGTTTCATTTTATTATTCTTTTCGGCATACTTGTGTTAAATGCTAGTAACTTCCTTTTATTCAGTTATCATTTTAGCGCAATGATTGTAAATTAAATATTAGCACAAAATACTAACCAGTTTTCAGGCGCACCACTTTATTTTTGCCATGGACCCCGATGTTTGAAGTTACTAGGGCTCTTTAAAACTAATGTGTGCTTCCAGCAATTCATTGATTCATACTAAATCAGTCCAGTTAATTTTAACCTTGACCTCCCACAGCTGCACTGCTTTACTCAGTCCCAAAAAGTCCCTGCTTCTGCTTGTTATGAAGCAATAGTAGAGAGGAGAAACAAAACCCATTCCTTTAAGAAAGATTCCGCCTCCTCTTTTATAAGTAAGCGCCTAATGGTATCTGGGGAGTCTCTGCTAAGTCACACACTTTACTACTCAGCATTGGGAGAAGCTGCTGCTGCTGCTGCTGCTGCCGCCGCCGCCGCCGCCGCCGCCACTGCCGCTGCCGCTGCCGGTCTGTGGCTGCAGTGGGTTTCTGTGCAGCACTGCAGAATCCACACCTACAGAACAGAAGACACACACGTCTACTACCCTGGACGCAAGAAAGCCTTGCATCTTCAGCAGGTGAGCCGATCTTTTATCCGTTCTGTCCAGAAACTGTGGGAAAGGGAATGATCCTGGAAAAGATTGCTCATCAGACATGCTTGAAATGGATTATGTTAATTTGTCTTCCTTTGCGGGGGGAGGGGGGTGTCTAGATTTGTGACTGGCAAATGCTGTATATACTGGAGACTATTGTCTGATAAGTGCTGTTAACATACTTTTTTTTTTTTTTGCTGTTTATTAAAAGGCTAACCTTGATGCATGCAAAAGCTTTTCATTTTTTGCTTTATAAATGCGAGAAAACATCCAGCCACTCCCAATCTCTCTCTCAAATACTGCAGATATTTTTAAATGCCAAATAAAATGACAGGCTGAGCGTTTTCTAAATATTTTCTCCCCAAAGTTAGGAAGCCTTCCCCATGATCCTTTAGGGGTATTTAAAAATCATAAGGCATGGTTAGATTTTGAGCAGATGGGAGATGGTGGTAGACTGAAATTTCTATAGCCTTAGTCCAGTGGAGAGAGAAAATGAGGATAAATGAATCACAGTTTGTGCCAACACAAGATTCATTTTCCACACTTCATATGTGGGAAGAGGAAACTACATTTTAATTAGCACATTTTTTGGGAAGAGGGAGGGGATGAAGATGAGGGGGATGGCATGAAGTATTTGAGGGGGAAGAGAAGAGTCTGCAGAGGAGAAAGGAAATGAAATGGACTGTCGCCAGTGTCTTGGAAACCAAGGGAGATAAGGGTGGGGAATGAAGTTTGTTCTGCTTGGTAGGGTGGGGTTGACTCAAGGGACCATGAATAACCAGAATGGCGCTTGGAGGGGTGTGCTTGTGAGTGGATTCGTGCCCGTGGAGGACACGTGTGAGGGAGGGATGTGCCAGTCGTAGGTGGCAGAAAAAGATACACATTCCTGGGAGGTCTGTCTCGAGAATAGCTTAAGGTGAGAAACCTGTCTGGGCGATGGGGTTGGGGGGCTCAGTGTCACCTGTGGATGGATCCACATCCCTGCTACTGCACGTTGCAAAAGTTTACCCAGCCCCGAATTCATTTTCAAGGCTGGCGCTGCCTCCCTCGCGTTTCCCCTCCATGATGTCAGCTCTTATAAGGTCACAAGGCCAGGGGCCAGAGTAGGGGTGAAGACCCTCCACTGGTCCAAGTGGAGCGGGATTGAGAGAACCCCTGCCCTGCCCCTCTGTGGACGTGGGGGGGTGGGGGGTGGGCCGGAAGCGCCCAATCGGCAAGCATGCTGAGAAAATCTAGGCCCCTCCTATGGGGGGCGTGCGGAGGTCGAACCTCAGCAGTGGCCTCCCTCTCAACACCCAGCAGCCAGAGTAGGCGGCAGAGGTTGACAGAAAGCGGCGGTTCAGCCTTGGGACGGGGAGGGCTGGCTCAGGTTAGGGCGGGCAACATTTCTGAGGTGGCTCTCCTCCTCCTGGTACTCGGGTTTCCGTATCGGGGTCGTTTCCCCCTCCGACCCTCAGGGGACGCCACGGATCGGAACTGCATAAACCAAAGGAGGACGTTGAAGAGGTGCCAAGCAGCCGCCTAGCGCCAGGCCCTCCGAGAGGCCCAGCCGCCCGGTAGGTCCTGGCGGCGGCGGCTGCACAGATGTGGTGCTAGAGGGCGGGGAGGGGGCCGCAGCGGGCGGAGCCAAGGCTCGAGAGGGGCCGTAGGGGCCGCGAGGGGCGGGGCCCTAAGGAGGCGGGCCCCAGAACATCCTGTGATTCCGAGGGGCGGGGCTAGGACGCTCGGGGGCCCAAGGGGCGGGACCAGGGGCGTTTGGGGGCTGCGGGGCGAGCCTTTGGGGGGCGGAGCCAGGGGCGCTTGGGGGCCTAAGGGCGGGGCTTAGGGGGGGCGTGGTCAGAGGACGTACCGGGGGCGCTTGGCCAGTCCCGCCAGAGCGCGAGCGGCCCGCCGGTAACGGTCGCCAGGGCGAGTGGCGGGAGGGGAAGGAAGGGGGTTTAAGTTATTTTTTTAAAAACTGTGAGCGAGAGCCAAAGGCATCGCGACCCAGGTGTCGCCGCTTCCTGCTGCAGAGGGCTTGGCGCCCAGGTCCCTCCCTTCTCACGCCCCCTCCCCTTCTGCCCTCCCCTCTGGAGCCTCGCGGCGCTTAAGAGGCGGCGGCGGCGGATCGAGCGGCCGCTGCAGTCCCGGCGGCCGCGGAGAAGGAGGAAGGAAAGCACAAAGCCCGCTGCGCGAAGCGAGCTGCGAGGTAATCCTGAGAGAAGAGAAGGCGCCGTCGTTGAGCCCCTCCTCCAGGCGGGGACGGCGGGCGCCCGCGCGGGCTGGGCTGCGGGACCCTTCCAGGGGGTCTCGCGGGGGCTGGAGCGGCGCGGCTTGCCGGGCCGATGGGACTTCCTATTGGATGTTCCTGCGGCCTCAGGTGAATCTCTCTCTGCCCCCGCCCGGGGGCCGAAATGGGAGCCTTGGGCTGGTGCGAGGGGAATAGATTTGCGGGGGAGGGCCTTGGGGCGTCGCGGGGTGGGCCCGATTCTAGGGCGCCCTCTGGTTTCCCTGGAGAGGGTGAGGCGTTCTGAAAATTGTGAGCTAGTTGAAGCGTCAGTGATTTGAGAACCTTAGCCCTGAAGGTGCGCTCCCGGAGGGTGGGAGGTTGCTGCACTTGGAAAAGGTGGAGGGAGGTAAGGGAAGGAATGTTGGTTTGTTTTCCTCATTGAAAAAACTTCTGTTAAAGTTGAAAGTATTCAACTACCTTTCTCCTGTGATCCGCGCGTCCCCATCCTCCGGCGCGCACACACAAGCCCTACAAACGCTCACACGTTAGGTTGTGCTTCCTGCCTGGGGTGACAAGCAGAGTTGGCAGTGGGTCCGCTTTGCTGGTGTTTGGGGCACGTCCAGCCTCTTTGGAAGTATCCTATAGCTGAGGCAAGACCACAGAGACAGGTAGAAGAAACTAGGCCTCCATGAAATTGGCAAGAATGGCCTCAGGTGAACTTTTTTGTTGCAGAGATTTAATTGCAAGTAGGTGCCCGCTTAAAATGGGAGCGTAGTAAAACCACTCATTTTTTTGGCACATGTGCTGTTGCAATCGACCACTGTAGTGGTAAGGAGAAAAATGGAATTTCACTTAGCCAGGAGGTTTTGAGTTGGGATTATATGAGCGAGTTGAGTTTGGTGAGCGAGTTGATAAGATTCTGGGGTTGGAACCAGCTACATAAACGTGTGTCCGTGTTTATGTTAAATTATACAACATGTTAGATTTAGCAGTGTGAAGTGGTTGCTTTTCTGGAATGAAGTGCCTCTGCATCATGCCTGGTGTATCCTAATTTGGACTTCAGAAGACTTCTAAAGAGGGTATTGTTAAAGAGACTAAGAGTGCAGTGTAATCTGTCGTTAAAATAAGATGTTTGTTAAAAATTTGTGTGATTAAGGTATGGTCCCCACACATTTATACGGTTAAGTTTAAACTTCGGGAGCGTATGTGTAAAGTTTTTTTGTCTCTAAATCTTGATTGCATTGTAATTGCCTTCTAACTCCTTTTGCTTAAGTTGAGTAGATTAATTTTGGACAGGGAGGGCCAAAAAAAAAAAAAAAGCCACTACATTTAATGCTTCAACTTTTCAAAGAGTTCACTGTTTTTGTTTTTTTTTTAAGGTGTTTATTTTTGAGAGAGCTTGAGAGAGAGAGAGAGACAAAGAGACAGAGTGTGATCAGGGGAGGGGCAGAGAGAGAGGGAGATATGGAATCTGAAGCAGCCTCCAGGCTCTGAGCTGTCTGCACAGACCGGGACGTGAGGCTTGAAGTCAAGAACCATGAGATCATGACTTGAGCCAAAGTCAGATAGATGCTTAGCCCACTGGGCCACCCAGGTTCCCCTGAAGAGTTCACTCTTAAAATCAACCTCAAATACTGGCATGTTGGTAATAGTTTTTAAAGAAAAAGTGGTGTATCAATTTTGAATGTTAAATGTAATTTTTTTAATGTTTATTTAGTTTTGAAACTTTTAAAAAATGTTTATTTTTGAGAGAGAGAGTGTGGTGGAAGGGCAGAGAGAGAGGGAGACCACAGAATCCAAAGCAGGCTCCAGGCTCTGAACTGTCAGCACAGAGCCCGACATGGGGCTTGAACCCACAGACGAGGAGATCATGAGCCAAAGTCAGACATTGAACCAACTGAGCTACCCAGACACCCCATAATGTTTGTTTATTTTTGAGAGAGAGAGAGAGAGAGAGCGCGCACATGCGTGGGAGCACACAAGCAGGGGAGGGGCAGACAGAGAGAGGGAGTTGGAGGACCAGAAGTAGGCTCTGTGCTGACTACAGAGAGCTTGATGTGGGGCCCAAACCCACAAACTGGGATTACGACCTCAGCCGAAGTCAGATGCTTAACCTACTGAGCTACCCAGGTGCCCTGAATGTTATAGATTATTTAAGAATTCTTGAGATTGTTGTTTTTTGGGACATTCAATATGTTATAGCTTTTTACATGTATGATAACAGGAAATGTTGGTAAACATCTGACATGACAGGTGATCATAAAACACCTGGGAAATATTTATTTTCATGCTAGAAGGATTGTATTTTCAAGATAGGTTTTACATTCTAAAAATGAGTAAATTATATTGTAACTTTGCTATTTCTGGCCCCTTTTTTTCAATAATGTTGTACTGGGAATAACATGAGCTCCACTCAGTGATGTTTAAAGTGTGGATTTGGTCTTTGTAAAACCAGAATGTCTTTGAGACTAAGAGCACATAGCTTCAGCTCCCACACGCAATCCTAAAGTTTAGACTCAAGGTAAGGCCCCACTTGTGCAGTTGTGAGGTTTCCTAAAGTAGGTGTATCACGTCTGTTTTGGTTACACCTGAGCCTATATAGGTTGTTAGCTGTTTAATCTGTTCTGTTGAAAGCAGGTGGTTAGCAGTACTGGGCAGCACTTATGCGTGTCATCAGGGTGTAAGAACCATTTGTATTGAGGGAAGAAATCCTATAAAAAGCATAGAAACCCATCTGTGAACAAATTCAGTTTGCAGAGTGTTAAGGAATGATAATCAGAACCTTAACCGAGTGGTGTTATGTAAAGTGTTTAGAATATAGTATGGTTCTCAGTGCTTTATGTGTTTACCATCGTTAGTATAGAAAATGACTTTCCTGGTGGTTCTATTACGCTGCCTAGCAAGTGAAGACTCAGCAAATACTTGTAGCTACTAATATTTATTTCCTCTACCTCTGCACCAGTTTTATATGTTTTACTTATTCCTCATGACAACCCAGTGACTAAAGAGACATAGAAAGTTTAAGTATTTTGTCCAAGGAGTATAGTTACTAGGCACTATAGGCTGGTTCTGAACCCAGAGTGTGACTCTGGAGTGAGCCTTGCTATTATACTTGCAATGGTAGTTACAAATCATTGAAAGGTCTTCGCGGTGTTCCCAAGACTACAGCTGCGCCTGTGCTTGTTTAGCTACAACTTGCTGTGTTAATACCACCAGGTTTTTAAATATGAAGAGTGGTGATTAATCTGCATTAAGTAGAATCACCTCTTGACTTTGAAAGAGGATTCTTTTGATTCATACAATGTATGTTTAGCTAGGATGCTGGGATTTGAGCTAG
This sequence comes from Herpailurus yagouaroundi, assembly GCF_014898765.1. NCBI lineage: Eukaryota > Metazoa > Chordata > Mammalia > Carnivora > Felidae > Herpailurus > Herpailurus yagouaroundi. Next base: position 47,747,919 of record NW_024412404.1, read on the forward strand.
AGTATGTTATCTTTTTAATTACTTAAGATATTAAAGTGTCTCTCTGTCCTCTTTTTTTTTTTTTTTTTTTAAACTTACTAGGTGTTGTTGGGCCCCACCAGGCCCAAGAGGCACTAGTTCCCCTTGGAGAGATTCTGGTTCTAATCAGTATCTAAATCAGTAGGCCTGATCTTCTGACTATCAACAACATACCAACCTAAGATGGATTTTAACTTAAATTTGTTCTAAATATCCCCTCAGATGCCTTCTAAAATTAGCTGTAAGATATAACTTGTGGCTTATACTTTGTCACATTCCTCAAGGAATTGTGTGTTGCTGCTTCACCAGTGTAGTTGAGAGGTCAGGCACATAAACCATAACCCAAATTAGGAGCTGTTTTAAGTAATGTTTAGAAGTATTAGTGTAGGGGCACCTGCGTGGCTCAGTCAGTTGCGTGTTGGACTCTTGATTTCAGGGTTGTGAGTTCAAGTACCACATTGGGCTCCATGCTGGGCTTGGAACCTACTTTAAAAAAAAAAAAGGAATTACTGTAGAGAACTGAAAAGTCCTTTTTTTGATAGTTTAGTGAAACATAAAGTTAGGGAAAAAAAATTTTTTTTAATGTTTATTTATTTTTGAGAGACGGAGACAGAGCATGAACAGGGAAGGGGCAGAGAGAGGGAAACACAGAATCTGAAGCAGGCCCCAGGCTCTGAGCTGTCAGCCACAGAGCCCGATGGGGGGCTCACACTCACAAACTGTGAGATCATGACCTGAGCCAAAGTTGGACCCTCAACCAGCTGAGCCATCCAGGTGCCCCAGGAAAAATTGTTTTAAAACAAGCATATGTTGAATTAAGGAAGCTCAAGCTGTATTGAAGATACAGGTTACTGTTTCTCATCTAAATAAGCACTACATTTTTTGGCTAGAATTAATGTTCAGGGTTGTTTCCAAATCCTTTGGAAATACTAAATATGTAGAGTTTGAATAGGAAAAAAGTCTTAAATGTCTAATTAGAGCCCTATTCTTTTAAACAGACACCTTATTTAAAATTGAGGAGTTGTAGACTGTTATATCGAGGCTCAAAATGCGTGCCCTAATACTTTCTTTCATGTCTTCTGTGTTAATGGTTTATCATTTGATCTTGGGGTCCATTCCAGTCCACTTATTTTTTTTTTTTTTTTTTTTTTTTTTTTTTAAATTTTTTTTTTTAACGTTTATTTTTTTTTGGGACAGAGAGAGACAGAGCATGAACGGGGGAGGTGCAGAGAGAGAGGGAGACACAGAATCGGAAACAGGCTCCAGGCTCTGAGCCATCAGCCCAGAGCCTGACGCGGGGCTCGAACTCACGGACCGCGAGATCGTGACCTGGCTGAAGTCGGACAGTTAACCGACTGCGCCACCCAGGCGCCCCGAGTCCACTTATTTTTTAAGTGTATTTAGAATAGTGAGAGTGAGCTCACGCATGCATGGGGGAGGGGCAGAGAGAGAGTGCGAGAGAATCTCCAGCAACCTCCACACTGTCAGCTCTGAGCCCTTATGCAGGGCTCAAACCCATGAACTGTGAGATCATGACCTGAACCGAAATTGAGAGTTGGACGTTTCACCAACTGAGCTACCCAGGTGCCCCTCCAGCATATTTATAGATGAGATTATTATGAGGTCTTTCAGGTTCTGCAAGTGACTAAGCTCTCTTGGCCAAAAGCCAAGACAATCTGAAATTTTTACTGTAATGGGTTGTATGTATTGAGAATCCTCCATATCATACAGGTTAGAAGTCTTTCATTGACTTGAAAGAAAACATGTTGGTTATCCCTTGTATATAATAACTAGATGAGTTTATTTTTTTCGTCTGGCTGTCACTGGCTATTGACACACATGTGTGTAACCATCCTACTTGGGGGATATTCTTCCTTTCATGTAAAGGTAAAAAAATTATTCACCTGGAATTCATGCAATACATAATCTAAGTGTCAACAGTATGCATTGGACAATTTTAACTGAAAATTAATTTTGTGTTAATTAAAATTAAGTGTTGGAGGAAAAAAAGGTTTGTGAGCTCTTTGTGACCTCTTTATGTCACGTGTATTTTAATAATCTTTTATATCTGGACAAGTTTCAAAATGCAGTTCAAAATTAATTGCACAGTTGAAAACCTATTTGGGTGTTGAGATGGTACTGTTTAACTTACTCTGAAGCCTTAGATGATAGTACAGATAACGAGAATCAGTCTCTTGTTTCCTTAAACTAATTTTTGTTGGATACCTTTGAAAAGCTGCATTAATAATCTCAGGTTTCTAGGACATTACTTACTACACTGAAAGAGCAATTTAATGAGTATCCTAGAAACCTTAAAGAATGAATGTGGCTTTCAATGTTATCTAGCATAACCCAAAAAGTGGTACCATGATCACCATTTTATAAAATGAATGAAACCCATCTTCGACATTAAAAAGTTTACTGTAGATTTCCTTCTTAGGAAGATAGTATAGTCTGTTTTCTAACTATGCCAAAGCTGAACTGTTGTTGTAAAAGATGTCTAGGCTTTGACATATAGTTACATCTGCTAATGAGTTTAGATGTAAATTGAGCTTTTATCTGATGTAAAACCGAACCCCGTTGCCACCATATTCTTTATACTTACTTGTTTTTAAAAGTTGGCATTAGTTAAAGCTTAATTGTAACTCCCAGGTATAAGATGAACTTTGGAACTATTTGTTTCAAATTGTCCGAAACTGTGCCTGAGGATACTGGTGTATAGGCGGTACATTAGCTAGCATTTAAGATTGCTACCTCCTCAGACAAGGCTACAATTTGAACCTGGGATGATGAAACTCCCTTTTAATGCAGTACGCACACATGGTTTCCACAGGATAAAAATTTCTTACAACTAGCCAGCCAAGGGTAAAAACACTTTTTGGAAGCTTAAGGACAAATGACATAATGTTCTTAAAACCAAGGTCTCAAGAAGTGCACTGTATATATTAATAAAACTTCTGGTGGGGGCGCCTGGGTGGCTCAGTCGGTGAAGCGTCCGACTTTGGCCCAGGTCATGATCTCACAGTTCGTGAGTTCAAGCCCTGCGCCAGGCTCTGTGCTGACAGCTTGGAGCCTGGAGCCTGCTTGCGATTCTGTGTCTCCCTCTCTCTCTCTCTGCCCCTCCCCAGCTCATGCTCACACTCTGTCTCTGTCAAAAGTAAATAAACTTAAAAAAAAAATTAAAAAAAAAAACTTCTGGTGCTCACAAGGTGCATTAAGGCAAGTAGACATTAAGGCAAGTGATTCATTAAACAAGATGGAACTCTAACTCCAGTTAACATACATGAAATTGTTACTTTGTTCTTTGTGCTATTTTTCATACTCCTTTAAATTTATTCTAATATATATATATATATATATATATATATATATATATTTTTTTTTTTTTTTTACTCCCTTATCCCCTTACCTCTTTGGAAAAGGGAAGGTATGAATTCAGGAGTCTGTTTAATTAAGCTCCTGGCTGTTGTTGGTTGCCTCCTAGGGGAGCTGGAATTCCAACAATGTAGAAAAAGCAATCAGGTTGGAGAAGTGCTGAGTTTTTCAGTATCTTGGGAGTTGGTGTGTGCCTTTAATTTGTCACCATCAGCAATGTTTCTGTGACGTTCTTCCACAATGGCTCAGCTATCTTGTACAAGGATAGCATTTCCTTCTTCCTTTTACCATACAATATTCTCATGCTGTCATCTTTTGATCTGCTGGAATGACTAAATGCCATAGCAAAAAAAAAAAAGGGGGGGGGGGATTTACTCCGTATCCTCATGGAGAAGATAATTAGGCTTACTTGGAGTGTCTGAAGAAATGTATTTTGGGATCAAGTCCTTTCCAGGGACTCTTTAAGAACACTCTATTTTTAATCCTTCAGAAAGTAGAGCCAGCAACTGTCAGCTGCATTGTCACTTCTAATCTCATTTGTCTTATTAGTACATGAAAAGATTCTATCAGGGCAGTGTTTCTTACTATCTAAGGAAGTGGTTGGGGAAGGGTGATGGTCACAGCTCAAGTGGAGTTGTGAATGACCTTAAGTGCATAGGATGAGCAGCACAGATAAGAGTGGAAAGGGGAAAAGATTGGCAATGGAGTTGGTGTACTGGTCTTGTTGTTTGTCCCACTCCCGCAACTTTTTTTTTCTCACTTTAACTTTTAAACTGTGTTGTTGTTGTTGTTGCTGTGTTGCTGTTTTGTTTTACCTTGCCTTCCTCTGACTTTTATTGCTGGGACTGAGTTTTACCTCTCCTAGAGAAAGGTGGAATTTTCAAGGTGATTCGTATCTGATCCCTTAAAAGCTTGGCTTACAGCTAGAGTGCGCTAACAGGAATTTCCTTCCATTGCTCTCCCCAACTGTCAATTTTTTAAGTTTCAAAAAAAGATCTCAAACAGAAGTGTGAGAAACCTTGTCAGGTAATAGTTGGAAACCATTATGCATTAAAGTAAGATACATATTGTTAATGAATCATAAACCCATACTGTTGAAACACCTTTTTGCAAAACTAAATCTACAGTAATTTTGTATTCGGCTATTTCTTTTTAAGTTGGTATCGAAAGTTATTTTTAACCAAAACGTTGAAAGTAATATGAAAGAAATACATCTTTTATTGGTCTTAGTGAATGTTGATAATGATAAAAATCATAGTTTTCTAAAGTATTATTAAATACTCTAATAAAATACTAGAGGGACAATGATTTGGTCACTAGCCACTGAAAGTCACCTCTAGAGTAGAAAGTAATCAGAAAGGAACATTTTATACCTGAATAAGAACGGTATATCTGCTTGATGTAGTGAAGGCTCTGAGAAGCTGATTACTTGGTAATCACTTGAGTTAGTTGATTTTATATTGTGTTTGATGTTCTATAATCTGAATTTCTCTGGGCTCTTTAAAAGTGTCTAGTTGGACCACCAGCTTTTGATGAATGCATTTCTGGCGGGATTGTGACTATCATTAAGTGCTTTGAAGAGAGAAACCCTGTTTTGTATCACACCTGACTGTCACAAAACATGCTTCTTGGAGCTTGTTTAATTTGGGCTCAAAGGGAAGAGTGCCATCTACTGAATGGCCAGCATCACGTTAAGCAGCCCCAAGTTTTTCTTACAGAACTCTCCAGGCTACTGAAGAAACCAGACTGAGCTTCATTGAAGAATTCGACAGGATCTTAGTACTAAGTGGAATTGCTGCTTCCCTAATTTTAATTATACTTTCCAGCAGGAGGCCTAAACCCATGATGAAGAACTAATTCACCATTTGTTGGATTGCGTGGGAACGGAGAAAGTTCAAAAAGTTGTTGAGACTTTATATTAAAAAATAGTCTAGCAATGATGAAATCATTATTAAATCAAAAGTGGTAAAGAAAATTATTTTAATGAGGCATATTTCATTAGTAGTTCTGCTTATTGATGGCTTCTGCAGACAACAATGATATTGTTTAAAATTTGGGCCTAAAATCCGAGAAATCACTTGTTTATCTGGAGGTAAGGGTTCTAAGAGTATTTGAATATTTCAATTATTTTTTTCTCTTGCCCTTTTGTCTTCGTTTCTTTTTACTTTGTCTCCATTTCTTTTTTTTTTTTAATTTTTTTTTCAACGTTTTTTATTTATTTTTGGGACAGAGAGAAACAGAGCATGAACGGGGGAGGGGCAGAGAGAGAGGGAGACACAGCATCGGAAACAGGCTCCAGGCTCCGAGCCATCAGCCCAGAGCCTGACGCGGGGCTCGAACTCACGGAGCGCGAGATCGTGACCTGGCTGAAGTCGGACGCTTAACCGACTGCGCCACCCAGGCGCCCCTTGTCTCCATTTCTAAGGCACTATTCCTGCTTAAGTGATTTCACTGTTTCAGAGTGGATTTTGTTTTCCTGTACTCAAGGAGCCTCCTGGATTGTTCTGTCCAGTTTGTCCTAACTTCCAGAGACTGTCAGTGATAGTAGTCATGGGTAGAGCTAGAGGTCACAAAACCAGTTATAGGATTATGATACCTGGAATAGGCCTGTCAAAGCCAGACAAGAAGGAACTTTGACAATATGAATTGAAAGGAAGCTTTGAAATTAAAATATCTTTGCTGTTATATATCCTATGTAATTAATCAGTAACCATTTTTCTCAGCCCTTAAAACCTGCCAAGGATTATATTAAGCACTTTACATAAATTATCTGGAATTTAGTTAAGTAACTTGCCCAAGTTCATACCGTTGATAAGTGGCAGAGTCCAGGGCTGACTGCTTTAAACAGGATGCTATACTGCTCATTTATTTAAGTTTGTTCTTGTTGGTGACTACACAAAGACTTGAACCAAGATCAGAATAGTATTTATGCCTCTGCTGGAAAATATTGGTAGTTTTTTGTTTGTTTTTTAAAAGGGTGATGAAATGGGTAAATAGGATTGAAATTTCAGAAAGATCAGGAAGTATGTAAGATAGACCTTCAAATATTTGCTATTTGGTTTATCTAAAATATTCATTTCTTTATTCCTTTCTCTATATTATTAACTTAAAACCACAAGAAAAATTTGAAACAGTGAATTGTTTCATGTTGCTTAAAATATGCTACTTCATGGGAGGAGGGGTTGGGCTACAGAAGGGTTTTATGCTGGGATTTTGGCGGGGGGGGGGGGTTGCTGTAGGGGAGGGGAGGGATGTGTTAATTGTCTTTCTGTATTTTGCTTCTAAATATTTTTAGGTAGTAATACTGTAGTAATACCCCATGTCCACAGCACAATAAAACTCAACCATGTGCCAATCAAGATCTTGGGGGAACAATTTGTTGTGCACACCAAGTGTGCTCTGAGTACCGTACCTCTAATATATGTACTAATAGTTTTGAATGCATTATTTTCTCAATTAAGAGAAATACCTACTCTTTGAATGTGGTTTTGGCTTTTAAAACCTATTTTGACCTTAAAATATCTTGATTACTTTAACGGGTTGGGAATCATTGTTTTAGTATAACCAAAAGCTTCTAAAATTGTAGTTCAGTGATGGTTGTGCTGTGTATTCTAAACCCAGTCACTCCTTTAAGACGACCTTCCCTTTCGTATGTAAGAGAATTATGCTTTGCCTTTCAGAAAACCCCATGGGAACATCAATTCCATAACTCCTTGGATTCTGACTCTGCATTCCAGTCAAATGTAGGAAAGGTCAGCAACAACTAAGATGACAGCACAAAAGATGTTACTTGCCTGTGTGTGATAAATACTGTATGACAGGTACAGATAACAAAGGCTATAGGTCATCTGGTCAAGAAAGGAGCCCCATAAATGGAGTGGTCAGAAAAAATCTCCAGCAAAGAGGACAAGGGTGGGTCTTGAAAGACAGGATAGGACTTCATTAGGTGCAGGGTATGGAAAGAATTTTTGGCAAAAAATTACTGTCCATGAAAATATTTTTTTTTTCTCTAGTATGATGGGAGATCGTTTATAATAGTGGTTCGCAATGTCTTCCCACTGCAAGGCACATAAAGGCTACAGTATACTCTTATCAGAAGTAGTGCCAAGGACACACATCCCTAGGAGGTATATTAGAGTATTGCAGGGATGAGAGGGAGAGAGTGGTGGTGAAAGTTAACCTGACGTGAAACCTGGTTCTTGTGAACCTGATGTGAAAATGACTGGTTCATAGAAACCTCCTAACACTGCTATTTTGAAGTAATGCTTAGGGAAATTGGTACTTGGAAGAAGACTTCTCATCATTTCAGGGTGCCTGTGTGGCTCAGTCGGTTAAGTGTCCGACTTTGGCTCAGGTGATGATCTCATGGTTTGTGAGTTTGAGCCCCTCATCAGGCTCTATGCTGTCAGCACAGAGAAGGGGCCCAGAGGCTGCTTCAGATCCTCTGTCCCCCTCTCTCTGCCTTTCCCTGCACACATGCACGCTCTTTCTCTCTCTCAAAAATAAATAAACAATAAAATTTTTTTTTTAATTCTCATCATTTAAAAATTTTTTTTTCTTTTTTAATGTTTGTTTATTTTCAAGAGAGAGCGAGACAGAGAGCAAGCAGGGGAGGGACAGAGAGAGGGACACACAGAATCTGAGCTATCAGGAGCTATCAGCACAGAGCCCGATGTGGGGCTCAAACCCATGAACCCTGAGACCATGACCTGAGCTGAAGTCGGATGCTTAAGTGACTGAGCCACCCAGGTGCCCCAAATTCTCATTTCTAACACTGAATAAGAAAAGCCTCTTTTGGGGAAGAGATGTGCCTTTTTAAAAAAAATCTGAATTTGTCCATTATGTACTTTGCCAAATACTAGAGTGTAATTCTGTTGATGGCTCTGTTGTATCTTTTAAATCTAATCTATGGATAGAGTTGTTCATATTATGAAATATAATTTCTACTTAGTTTTTGTTAAGAAAGTCTGGTTTTGAATTTTAGAGGATTTGTTCCAAGTGTTTGAATTCTCTTAAATTTTGTAATACTTGTCACTTATTTTTTGAAAATTACTTAGTGTAAGTATTCAGGATATTTTGAGCAAGTCACTTTATTTCTTTTTCACTTTAGTTTTCTTAATTATAAAATATGTGAGGGGTTGGGATAGATCATCTTAAGATCCATTCCAGTTGGAAGATTCTGTGAGTTTATTTCCAAGGAAGGTAAAGTCACCAATTAGTGGTTTTACTTGGAAGGTGGCCAAGAAACCTATGATGGAACTGTGTGAAAGTCCTGGGCATAGGTCTAATGGAAGGCCAAAACCATGAAAGTCCTTGGCTCTGTGTATATGTGGCAGTTGAGAAAAGGACATTATCATTCCAGGTCCCCTAAAGTTTATTTTAGTTCCACAGAAACTAAAGGCCTTTGGCAGTGGACAACGGATAGAACCTTGTCAAAAACAATGAAGTGAACAAGGATAGCATTTTTTTCCTAAAGCAAACTGTCGAAAGATAATGGCATATTTTTCTAAAAATGGTGTTTTTCTATTCCCATTCCATCTTTACTATGTTTGGTATGTTGGTTCCTTATAAATATTTCCGACTTCTGTTCTTAGTTCTTCTTTTCTGAGCAGTTTTATGTTTCCTTTTATTCATTTATTCATCTAGCACATATTTATTGAGCACTTAATACATGCCAGGCCTTGCTCTAAGTTCTTGGGAATTCAGTAAGTAGAACAGAAGAACTCTCCTGTCCTAATGGAGTTTATATTCCTGAAGGTAAATAGAAACAAGTAACTTGTGTGCTGTGTTGGTTTAAATGTTATGGAGAGATACAGAACTGGGAATGAAAATAAAGGGATTGTTTGGGTGTATGGCAAATTTAAATAATGGCTAGGTGAAGCACTCATTGAGAAGGTGACATGTGAGCAAAGACTTGAAAAAGGTAAGGAGCATGTATGTGATATAAAGGGAATGATTGTGTCAGGCAGAGGGAAAATGCCCTGAGGCCCAAGAGCATCTAGCATAGATGAAACCGAATGAGGGATGGGTTTGAGAAGCTGTTGGATGACTTCGAAGAGGTGGGACATGATCTGACACAGATTTTCCAAGGATTATTTTGGCTGTGTTTTGTTTGACACCAGACCATAGTGGTGCAATAATCTTGGTGAGAAATGATGTACCTGGTAAAGGTGGTGAGATGTGATTGGATTTTGGATATTTCTGGCTGATGTAGCCAACGGGATTTGCCCACTGGGATGTGGGGTATATGTGAGTCAAACTTGAGACCAAGGTTTGGTGCCTAGGCAAAAGTTTGCAGGAGGAACAAATTTGGGAGGCAAAGGGAATAGGAGTCCAGTTTGAGACATAAGTTTGAAATGTCTATTCAACATCCACTTAGAGATACTGAGTAGGAAGTTGCTATGAGTGAAAATATAGTTATTGGCTTATTATATAAACTTGATGGTTGTCATTATTTTCCTCTTTCACTTTTAAATATTTCCATATTTAATCTCTTTGACTAGAATAAACTTTGTTGCAGTAAGGGTTTGATGTCTTGCTTTACATCTTTATGTTTTAAAGGGATTTAATATGTTGTGTAAAACCTTGAATTTATTTTAACTTCTAAAGACACTTGGTCCCAAAGGAAATCTTTTTCTCTAGGGATAGAACAGTTTGTGCTTTTTTAAAATTTATTTATTTCTTTTGAGATAGAGAGTGTGACTGGGGGAGGGGCAGAATGAGGAAGAGAGAGAGAATCCCAAGCAGGCTCCTCATTGTCAGCACAGAGCCAGATGTGGGGCTTGAACTCATGAACCATGAGATGACCTGAGTTGAAATCAAGAATGCTGACTACGGGTGCTTAACCAACTGAGCCATCCAGGTGCCCCTAGAACAATTGGTTTCAATCAAAATGTGAAACTGTTGTTACTATCCTTTGAAATGTGTGTGTGAATGTAAAATAGAACAGTTTGGCTATTCCTCAAAAAGTTAATACAGTTTAATGGTTAAAAATAGTAACATATAGTTACCATTATGACACAGCAGTCCTACTCCTAGGTATATACTCAAGGGAAGTGAAAACATGTGTTCACACAAAAAACCTGTAGACTATTGTTCATAGCAGCATTTGTAATAACCTAAAAGTGGAAACAGCTAAATGTCTATCAGCTGATTAATGGATAAATGTATATCCATGCAATGGAATTTTATTCAGTCATAGAAAGGAATGAAGTACTGATATATCCTACAACTTGGATGAACCCTGAAAGCATTATGCGAAATGAAAGCAGCCAGACATGAAAGGCTAAACATATCGTCTGGTTCCGTTCATGTGAAATGCACAGAGTAGGCATATCCAGCAAGCAGATTAGTGGTTGCCAGGGGCTGGGGGTGGGGGAAATAGGGAGTGACCTGCTTAATGGGTACTGGGTTTCCCTGTGGGATGATGAAAAAGTTCTAGAAGTAGACAGAGTTGATGGTTGCACGGCATTGTGAATGTACTAAAAGCCACAGAATTGTATTAAAAGACTGAGTTTTATGGTATGTGAATTACATCTCAATTTTTTAAAAAGATACAAGGAAAAGTGTGTGCACATGTGTACACAAAAACAACTAAAACAACATATGTGGACCTTATTTCTAAAATGGAACTGCCTTCCCAGTCCAAGGATGATGAAGCGTGACTACCACACTAAACCTGGTTTAGCTTGCTTCGCCTAGAGAGTCAGAGTTAAGGTATTTAGATCTTTCAGGTAGACATCAGGAGGGAGTCTGAGATCCTATCCTTGGCAAGTCATAGATGAGTCTAATTTTTTTTTTTTCTTAAATAACCAATTTCATGGAGATGGCCTACATATGCAAAAGAAAGCTCTAAGGTTATCATTTCTGTGAGTTTCAGAAAATAGAAACCAGTATATAAATAAGTTTATTAGGTCTTAATTAAGATGGCTTCTTTCTCTGTACCTATAATTTAAAAATATCGAGAACTCAAGTCCCAATAATTTTCTTTTAGCCAAACCAAGATGATATTTACTTACTTTTTTCTTTTTTTTTTTTTTTTTGTTTTAGTGTTTATTTATTTATTGAGAGCACAAGTTGGGGAGAGGCATAGAGAGAGAAAGAGACAGAGAGGGAGACGGAGAATCTTGAAGCGAGCTCCAGGCTCTGAGCTGTCAGCCCAGAGCCCGATGTGGGGCTCAAACTCAGATACTGTGGGATCATAACCTGAGCTGAAGTCAGGTGCTTAACTGACTAAGCCACCAGGTGCCCCGATGATATTTACCTTCTTAAAAACATTATTACCATCAAAGAATTGCCTGCTAAGGAAATACATGAAAGGATTATCTTTAACTTTCATATACCACTTACTACCCTAATGTTATTTTTTTTATTAAGATACAATTCACATACCATAAAATTTGCCCCCTAATTTTATTATGAAATATATATATATATACACATTCTAATGTAGGAATTCTAATAAAGGAATACATAAATATATATACATATATATACATATATATTTATAATATATGTATATATACTAATATATATATACATATGTATATATATATTTATGTATTCCTTTATTAGAATACATATATATACATATGTATTTATAATATATGTATGTATACTAATATATATATACATATGTATATATATATTTATGTATTCCTTTATTAGAATGAAAGCTTCTAGACAAAAGAGGTCCCTATTACTTGAATGGTTTGAGATGTTTTCAGCATTTTTTTTTTTTTAACGTTTATTTATTTTGAGAGAGAAAAAAAGCACATGAGTGGAGGAGGGACAGAGAGAGAGGGAGAGAGAAAATCCCAAGCAGGCTGCACTGTCAGCACAGAGCCCGATGCGGGGCTCAAACTCACAAACCATGAGATCGTGACCTGAGCTGAAGTCAAGAGCCAGATGCTTAACTGGTTGGAGCTACCCAGGCACCCCAGTTTTCAGCACTTTAAGGGCAACACATGAACTGGACAAGAAGTGTGGTGGGGAAGATGGGCACCTATGTAACTAACTCCAACACTAGCCTGAGAGCCGTGTTAAGGCAGCAATGTAAAGGAAGTCCAGGTGGGCAAAGGGAAGGGAAATGTTTATCCCACTGAAACAATTCATGAAGGAGGTTGACATTTTTTTTTTTTTAATATTTATTCATCTTTGAGAGACAGAGCATGAGTGGGGAAGGGGCAGAGAGAGGAGACACAGAATCTGAAGCAGGTTCCAGGCTCTCTGAGCTGTGAGCACAGAGCCCAATGTGGGGCTCGAACTCACTGACTGTGAGATCATGACCTGAGCTGAAGTCGGACGCTTAACCGACTGAGCCACCCAGGTACCCTGAAGGAGGTTGACATTTGAGTTGAATTTTATAGGATCTTCCAAATGTTGGTGGAGGGTGAATTACAGAAGTTGATGGAAAGCATGTAGGTCTGTAGGATAAATGTGATGGGCGAGGAAACAGGAGAGGTAAGGTTGAGAGCATTAGATCATGAAGGCCTTGGGTACTATTTTAAGAAATTTAGATTTTATTCCAGGGCACTTATTTTAGCTGATGAGAGGCATAATCAGATGTGTCCGAGATTGGTGTGTGAAGAATGTTGTCATGGAGAAAGTGTTGGCAGAGAGACAAGTTAGGCATTTTGAGATGAGCAAATGAAGTAAGGCAGTGGCTTTGAGATTAGAAAGGGAGGAATGGGACATTTTGGAGGCAAAAAATCTGTACAACTTGCTAAATAATGTAGAGGTGGAAGGAACATTCCATCACCATGGGTAGAAATTTAAATGTTGCATTTTACTCCATTTCCAATTCTGATTTATGACAGAGGGAAATGGACTTGTACTACTAGAAATGAGGAAGATTTGTAAATGTATCTTTTTCTTACCATACATAAAAGACTTTAGAAACGTGACTACTTTTTAAAAAAAATTTTTTTTAACGTTTAGTTATTATTGAGAGACAGACAGAGCCTGAGCAGGGGAGGACAGGGAGAGGGGGAGACACAGAATCCAAAGCAGGCTCCAGACTCTGAGCTGTCAGCACAGAGCCCTACGCGGGGCTCGAACTCCCGAACCCTGAGATCATGACCTGAGCCGAAGTCTGATGCTTAACCAGCTGAGCCACCCAGGCGCCCCAAAACCTGACTACTTTTTTTTTTTAATTTTTTTTTCAACGTTTTATTTATTTTTGGGACAGAGAGAGACAGAGCATGAACGAGGGAGGGGCAGAGAGAGAGGGAGACACAGAATCGGAAACAGGCTCCAGGCTCTGAGCCATCAGCCCAGAGCCCGACGCGGGGCTCGAACTCACGGACCGTGAGATCGTGACCTGGCTGAAGTCGGACGCTTAACCGACTGCGCCACCCAGGCGCCCCATAACCTGACTACTTTTTAATTTTCCTTAATTTTTACTGCTTGTCAGTTATTACCCAATTGTTCAGTCTTTGGATTTGTTTTCATTTGTGCCTTTGGAAATGGTTAAGTAATCCTCATTTTGATTTAATACTCTTTTTCTTTCCAAATGAAACTTCCTCCCTATTCTGTGCTTTGTATTTTAAACTTTTGTATAGTGGAATAATAAAAAAGAATTGAAGATATTGGGCATTTTAATATCGAGTATTGCATGCTGTCATTACAGGAAGTCATTGTGCCATCTTGAGGTTTCCCCCTTGCTACCATTTAGTGGTTTGTCTTAGAACTTCAAAAGTAAACATGTGGTGGGGCACCTGGGTGGCTCAGTTGGTTAAGTGTCCAACTCCTATTGGCTTGGGTCATGATCTCACAATTGGTGAGTTCAAGCCTCACATTGGGCTCTACACTGTCAGCATGGAGCCTGCTTTGGATTCTCTCTCTCTCCACCCCCCCCCCAAATAAATAAAACTTAAAAAAGCTTTAAAAAGTAAACATATATATGGTAAGTTCTTATAGGAAACAATTAGAAAATGTCAAAAGAAGCACATTCAAAATAAATTTTTTTGGTGTAAATTTAGTAGAGAATCCAATCCAGTGAGAGTTTTTACATATTTCTATAATGAAACAAGTAATATATGTCTCCTCCTAATGTTTCCTTCTTATTAAAAGGCATGGCTGGTAATTTTTGTTGGTTTATAGCTCCCTCTAATAAGACATGTAACAAAGAGGGTGATCTACTAGGATGTAGTTATTTTATAAATAGATGGAAGAAAATACCAGATTTAACAGAACTGACTTCTAACATATTACAGGATAAAACTTGCTTTTGTGCTTTAAAATTTTAAGTATTGGGGCACCTGGGTGGCTCAGTCGGTTAAGCATCCGACTTCAGCTCAGGTCACGATCTCGCGGTCCGTGAGTTCGAGCCCCGCGTGGGGCTCTGGGCTGACGGCTCAGAGCCTGGAGCCTGCTTCCGATTCTGTGTCTCCCTCTCTCTCTGCCCTTCCCCCATTCATGCTCTGTCTCTCTCTGTCTCAAAAATAAATAAACGTTAAACAAAAAAATTAAAAAAAAAATTTTAAGTATTAAAATAGCTTATTCAAAAGCAATTCTTAAAATTAAAAATACTTCATATATATTTCTCTGAAAATTTGGGGCACCTGGGTGGCTCAGTTGGTTAAGGATCCGACTTTGGCTCAGGTTGTGATCTCATTGTTCATGAGTGTGAGCCCCACATCGGGCTCTGCACAGACAATGCAGAGCCTGCTTGGGATTCTCATATTCTCTCTCTCTCTCTCTCTCTCTCTCTCTCTCTCTCTCTCTCTCGCTCTCTCTCTCTCTCTCCCTCTCCCTCTCCCCCTCTCCCCCTCTCCCCCTCTCCCCCTCCCCCACTTGCGCATGCTCTGTCTCTCTGTCTCAAAATAAACTTTTAAAAAAATACTGTGAAAAGTTTGACAATCAAAAGCGTAAAAAGCACTCACTGATTATTTAAAAGCAAGAATTTGTTAACTTCATTTCTAAGGTAAACTTAACTGCGAGTCATATTTTTATAAAATCATTTTCATTTTTAAATATTTGAAATTAACTTTGGAGTAAGAAACTTCAGCACATGGAACAAAATCCAAAAGTCACAAGAGTATACAATGAGAAGAAAGTTGTCACCCCACCCCAAACCATTCAGGTCTCTTTCTTTCTTGTATATTCTTCCAGAGATATTTTTCATTGTTTATTTTTAAATTCCTGAATCAAGACTTTGCCTGCCTACAACTGGATTAATTGCTGTGTAAGAAACAGAGCCTTGGGCTTAGAACAACCTGGAGAAAAGCTAGTGCTGTTCTCCTGGGTATAGTTTCCAGATCCATTCTCTTTTTTTATTTTATTTTATTTTATTTTTAACGTTTATTCATTTTTGAGACAGAGAGCATGAACGGGGGAGGGTCAGAGAGAGGGAGACACAGAATCTGAAACAGGCTCCAGGCTCTGAGCTGTCAGCACAGAGCCGGATGCAGGGCTCGAACTCGCAGACCGCGAGATCATGACCTGAGCTGAAGTCGGCCACTTAACCGACTGAGCCACCCAGGTGCCCCTCCATTCTCTTTTTTAAGAGTTCCCTTTCCTAGCTTTCTCTCCACTTACAGCAGAGGTATGGAAAGTGGGAGTTGGAAATTGTAATCATCTGTCACTCCTGTTTCACCTAAGCAATTACCAATAACTTTATGAAATGATACATGCTAACAGCACATTCTGTTTGAGAAGTGCTCCCATAGAAAAACATCCTTACTAGGGAGGGCAAAGAAGGGGTCGGAATGGTCAGCCCTTACCATCTTTGCACATCTACCCCATGATGCCAGCTGTAACTGTATCTCTTCTAAAACTTTTAATTTTTACTAGTTGGCATTATTTTGTTGACTGCCTTTGGCCATCCATTAAGTCATAAGATTTTCTCCCAAGCCTTGCGATTGCCTGACTCTAAACTTACAGTTACTAGACTTGGTTTCTTTTTTTGTTTTGAATGCTGTTTAATAGAATGTCATTCCTATGCAGATACTATAACTTATAGTCTTATATTGGGGGGGTGGGGCAGTTCTTTTTAAAATTTCCAATATATTTAAATTTGTACCAGCCATCTTTTATTGGATATTCTCAATTGGGCTGTGAAAGGATTCAGCAATGATGGAATTCCTCCAGGTGTGCCAGGCCACCCTCCACACTGAGCCCTCTTCAGTGGTACTCACTTAGCCACTCTTGTTAGAGTTCCTTGTAAGAAAGGCAATAGTTGAACAGCACATAAGCTGCCAGCACCATAGAAAGCCCAGCAATTCTTTCTTCATATTGACTTACTTGTAATATTGGTAGTGAGCTCTTTGAAACCCTCCGGCAGTGCCTTTAGGGATGAAATTCTGCATCAGTATCCAGCTTGCCAGCTTTCCTATTTTAACATCCACGAGTTTCTTCTTCACTAGTACAGCTGATGCCATCTGGAGTCCTGGGTGTCTGGTGTCTTCCAGTATTTTTTAATGTGGTAAATACAACATAAAATTTACCATCTTAGCCACTTTTAAATGTGTAGTTTAATGGTAATCTTATATAACTGTCACCACTATCTCTAGAACGCTTCATCTTGTAACTTTGAAACTCTGTACCCATTAAACAATAATTCTCCATCCCTCCTCCATATTCTTAGATCAAAAAAATTCTTTGGGGGCACCTGGATGTCTCGGTTAGTTGGTTAAGCATCCAAGTCTTGCTTTCGGCTCAGGTCATGATTCACTGTAACATCCAGCCCTGTGTCGGGCTCTACTTGGGATTCTATCTCTCCTTCTCTCTCTGCCCCCACACATGCACACTCTCTTGCTCTCAAAATAAATAAACATTTAAAATAAGCTATTTCAAGATCAATGTTTCAGGTGATACAAAATCTATTATTTTTATACCCAGTCGAAATTGTAATTTGAAACTCTATACAGATCTGTATTATGCAGCAAAGGTCATGATTGGCATTCAAGCCCCTGGAGTTGAGACAAGGGGCACATAACCTGTAGCCTTTGATTCATATTTTTAAAATGAAGAACCATAGCCCCATTATACCCCTCAGCTGTGCAAATTCTTTTTTTTATTTATTTTTAAATTTCATTTATTTATTTTGAGAGAGAGCAGCAGAGGGACAGGGAGAGAGAGGGAAATAGAAAATCCCAAGCAGTCTCTGCACTGACAGCAGGGCCAAACTCATGAACCATGAGATCATGACCTGAGTCCAAATCAAGAGTCAGACGCTCAACTGACTGAGCCACCCAGGTACCCCTGGGTGCAAGTTCTATGTTAGTGGGTTGGAGATCGTGTTTGATAATTATGGAATAGATGGAAATATGCAGAGTGGTACTAGCTGACTTCTGCCTTCATGACCCAATAAAGAGAAAGTTTCCCCACTCATAGAAGTAGGAGTTCCCCAGGTTTGCAAGTCTCTTTGGATGCTAAAATTCTGCCTTTGTGTGAATCCTTTAGACTTTCTATCATTTTAATGATTGGAAGTGGGAATTCTCTGTAAACTTTAAAGTTGGGGGGAGGAATTTGGGGTAAAGAGGGGGATGAAATCTAGACTCAAAATTGTGGAAACCCCTACCTTATTTTATGGGTGAAGGACCTGGTCTGGTTGAATGGAGTGACATGTTCAAGATAATGTTACTCGTGGCTGATCTAGACTTACAACTGTGTTTCTGACTCTCGGTCCAGTGTCTTTTCTACTTTATGACTTTACTAGCAATCTTAACCCATTCATGCAATTCTGGGGTAAGGGAGTTACCAGAATTTCACTTGATTTTCCCTAGAGCAGGGTTTGGACAGGATAAGAGACCTCACAGTCTCTTAGTGATTTGAAGCTGCTTTTCAAGAAATACTTGCTGCCTGTCTTTGTTTTTTAAATCTTTCATTGAATTAGGAAAATTTTTTTGGAGTTAAAAACTCTGGAATGTGTCATGCACTTTCTTGTTATTTTGAAAAAAAACTATGCTGATCTTCTGTATATTGTTCCAGTTTTAGTTTGCTCACTCCTGAAGCCAGTCATGTGCATGGTAAATGGTTCTGACATGTTTAGGAACGTTATATTGGAAATTCAAACTAGATGTATTCAGCGGCCTTGACATTTTTTTTTTTTCTTTTGGAAAAGAACACATTTAAATGAGAAACAGTTCCATACTACAAAGAAAAGGGAAAGTTTTAGGTCATTTGTTTAAGTAAAATAGATTAGAGGATTTATGCCCCCAATTTTCCATTATTTTCAACTAAGTTGGCCATTACATGAGGCACAGAGTTTTGTTTGAGGCACATTATGCTCAGAGACTAACATGGTCTTTGCCAATAGTTTAACACAGGTTCCCTGCAGGAATTATAATTTATAATATTTTACAACCAATAACATACAGGACAGTGTCTCTTGATTAGCCAGTAAAGAAATAACATACTCCAAACCAATGATCGATCAATTACACTATTTCAGACCAAGGAGACACAAAAGATAGTCCAAATTTAGTTGAGGTGTACCTTTCTGTGTCCATTACATCATAGCCATTCTTCCATATGTTCTTATCCATAAGTCCCCAGCGGCACCCTCAATGGTTGAACTTATGGAGTGCTTATCAACAGCAACAGATATTGATGACAACATCCTGATGCAGATTCTTCAGTATAAACAAATTCACCCTTAGATCAAAACGACTTCACTTAAGTCCTAAACAAAAGTGGATTTGAAATCCTAACCAATACATAACACAGTGAAGGAAGAAATCTGTCCTATTGGAAATGTTAGTGTTTTAGTCTAATTTTGTGATTAAACTCATTTATCAAAGTTTTTAGCCTGTAAGAATGCATTTATCTATGTTACATCATACCAAGGACTTTGAATGGAATTTATCAGATTTGTTTTGATTTTCTTTTCCATGTTTTGCTCTGACATTTGGTTTCATGACAACAGTTTTAGAAGGTAATTTCCAAGATAGATTGGTCTATTCAAAATAAGGCCTTCAATAATACATCCTTCTGAGGAACTAAAAAGATTCATTATTATGGTTGGGGTCTAAATAAAATATAATTGCTTTGATTTTACCGTGGGTATAAAAGCTGTCCTTCAATCTATTTTTAAATCAATTTTAATAGGAATAGGTACAAAGTCAAGGAAGTTACTGGAGAATCTGGAATTCATTGTTTTAATAAGTTGATTTAAACTGCTTAGGTACTAGCTGTGTTTCATGGTGACAAAATTTGTGGGTTTTTGTTTGTTTTAAGATTCCACTTCCAAGTAGAATCATGATGGTTATTGAATTTCTCAGTCTGACTTATTTCACTTAGCATAATATCCCTTGGGTCCATCCATGTTGTCGCAAATAGTCAATGGTGCCAATATTTGTATTTAAAATCAGTTTTTATAAAAACCATGCAATATTTAAGTTAATGATAAATTTTTAAAAGCTTTCTATAGGTACTTCTCCTTGAGATTTTGGTCTGTAGAGAATAAAACATTGATTAATAGAAACTTCAATTACCTGAAATTCCTTGGGTCCTCTAATGAGAGAAGACCAAATGATTAAGAATACAAAAGGGTTGGGGTGCCTGGGTGGCTCAGTTGGCTAAATGTTCCACTTTTGCTCGGGTCATGATCTCACAGTTTGTGAGTTCAAGCCCCACATCAGGCTCTGTGCTGACAGCTCAGCCTGGAGCCTGCTTCAGATTGTGTGCCTTCCTCTCTATCTGCCCCTCTCCCTCCCCCACTCACTCTCTGTCTCTCTCCAACTCTCTCAAAAAATAAACATCAAAAAAAATTTTTAAAGAATACAAATGTGTTATCTTTTGATAGCACACTATCTTGTAAGAGTTTTAATTGTAAGGGTTTGAGGTTTCTGTTCAGGGATGGAGTTTGTACAGGTGGGTGCCTTATGTACTACCTACCTGCATAGTCTGATTTGAAGTCTCATAGGAAGGCCCTAGAATACTGTCCTCTCCCCCAAATACATATGTAATTTCAAATTGTCAGGTATCTATGTTATTTAAAAAAATGAATATATATGAAAATTTAAAAATTTATTTTTTTATTAAAATAGATTTTTATTAGGCCCAGTATATTTAAAGTATTATTTTTCAACATGTAATCCATATAAAAAGTTAATGAAATATTTTGCCCTTTTTTATACACCAGGCCTTTGAAATCTTTCTTAAAGTAAATTTATTTTGAGAGAGAAAGTGTGAGCAGAGGAGGAGAAGAGAGAGAGAGAGAGAGAGACTGAGAAAGAGAGAATCCCACTCAGGCTCCACACTGCCAGGACAGAGCCTGATACGGGCCTTGAACCCACAAACGAAGAGTATGACCTGAGCCAGAATCAAGAGTAGGATGCTTAACCGACCAAGCCACCCAAGTGCCCCAAAAGCCTTTGAAATCTTATATGTATTTTACACTATAGCACATTTCAATTCACATTAGCCACATTGCAAATACTCAGTAATTACATGTAATTGTGGCTACCAAATTGGACAGCACAGCACTAGAACATCTTTCTCTCTTGTCCCACGTTACTGTTGAGGATTTTTCCAGTAGAAGTTTATTTGGGGCAACTGAAGCTGTTGCTGTGTATAGTCTTCTATAATTTAATGGAAAGTGGAACACTTCTGAGATATAAAATAAACCATTCTTGGTCCTTAGTGTTAGCCATTTTTCCCCTTCATAATGTGATAACCAAAAACTAGTACTGCTAAAGAAATGCAGATGTTATTGAATGAGAACTTTAGAGGGCAGGTGCAGTTGATTGAGCTTGAGTGAGGCAAGCTGGAACAGAAAGAGAGGAGTTGGCGTTGGGTAGTATAAGTAAAGACAAATCTGACTTAAAATCCTGCTGGCCTTGAGCAAGATACTTCTCTGAACCTTTTTACTTTATTCGTATATGGACTTGGGATAAAAATACCCATCTCTTGGGTTGCTTTGAGGATTAAATAAGATGACATGTAAAATAGGTCGTATGTATTCTGGTACATAGGTGCTCAGTAACTTTGTTTTGAATAAATGATTGTTGCTTACTGACATCCACCCCTCCCAAATCTCTATTTGTGAGAAAAGGAAGAGGAAGGAGGTGTGCCTAAAATGAATGTTGTAATAGGTTAAAAAACTTAGCCAGTTTACCAAATGGACCAAGATTCATTCAGTGTTTGTCCAGAAAAAACTAGTTTCTAAGCTGTTGTGGTTAATTGAGATTTTAATTCAAGACCATTACCTGAAAGTTTCAGGAAGTAATGTTGTGAAATAGTTCATCCTCTACATTTAAATACTAAGATGAATTTTGCCATTTATTTTGTTTCCATCTATTTACCCTACTAATCAGTAAACATAGCATCTATAAATGTTTCTAAGTTTCAGTCATTTAAGAGAAAAACCTCAATTATTAAAGATACTTCTTTTTATCTTTTCCTAGATATGATACAAATGCTGTCACACGGGTTATTGCAATTTTGGAATTTAAATGTGTTTTGCATCTGCTTTGGAAAGCTAGTCTACAGAGTCCTAGGTTAGAGATGATTGTAAACTTTTTAGTCATTGGAACTAAGGAAAACTTTTCTAAATGGAAGAAAACTGCCATTTGGTGACTAAGATTTATATTACATTGTTCCTATTCAGGCACTAACATCAATTCGTATTTTTAGATAGAATGGGGACTTTTTATGACATTAGCTGTATGCTGTGTTCTGAGTGTTCAAGAGGAGGCAGCTTTTAAATCGTATATTTCTCATTTGCTCTGCATTTTGAGAAATTTACTTTATTTGAAGATCTGAAACATCACTGAAATGTGGGAAAGCATGGAGAATTCTGAATAGGTGATTCGATTAGATGTGAACTCTTCAAAGCTTTATACTCAGCCAGTGTGTAGGCCACATCTGTGGTGATGTTCTTGGAAATTGGTCACATTTGAATATCCAGTTCTTTGCCAACAGCATCTGGTTGCACTTTACATTACATACTTTGAAAGTACTTTTTGAATTGCAGAAAGCAAACCATATGACTCAGACTTTTCTTACCTGATTGAAAGTTGTTTACAGTTATAGTTGAACTTTAAACAAACTGAAGGCATAATTATCCAAATGCATGAATTATCCTGATACTTCAACAAGAAAGGATTCTTATAGTTAATCAACATTTAAAAATTGTTCAGACTTTTACATTATTCTAGTGACCCCTTACAGAGGTCTTATTTACTAAAAGTTCTTTCAGGTTTCAGGAATTTTAAAGATGCTGACCTGATTAGAATACACTCCACTAATGGGCAATCAAGAAATGGTGTTGATTGATGTGCTTGGCATTCCTCTACCAATGTCTTATAGCTCCCACCAGCTGTTACTAGTTATAGACCTCGTATATGTTTGTCATAGCTGACTGTGAGCTTTTGATATCCAGGTATCTTATTATAGTAATCTAGGGTTTGACAACCTAGAGAGGATTTGTGAAATGATTTTAAGTGGCTTGGATTTAAGCTAACTTGTGAACTAAACAAAACATGTCTTTGGTTTCCTTAAGATTCCCTTCATGGCACCACCCCCCCCCCCCTTTAGTTTTCCTTCTTCTTGACTTCCCAGGTGGCTAACTTGTGTCACATAATCCCTCTTGAAATGACCACTGATTACTTCACTGTTTTCCCAGAGATGTTTACATCTCAAAAGTGAGATCTTCTAACAAGACTTTTAGGGTCTTTAGTAGGATAGTAGACCAACAAGTATTAGAGCAGATTCTTTGGACTGGGCCCAGACTTGATGTAAGGATTGTAGAGCCCCACTGTTAGTATGGTACCCACTAGCTGCATGTAGATGTTGATCACTTGAAATTTAGCTCGATTTAATTGAGGTGTTAAGTGTAAAATACATACTTAATTTCTCAGACTTAATACGAGGAAAAAAATGTAGGGGTGGCTGGGTGGCTCAGACACTTAAGCACCCGAATCTTAATTTCAGCTCAGGTCATGATCTCAGGGTTCATGGGATACAGCCCGCATCGGGCCCAGTACCGAGGGCATGGAGCCTGCTTGGAAATATCTCTCCCTCGTTCTCTGCCCCTCCCCCTGCATGCGTGCATGTTTGTGGGCTCTCACTCTCTCAAAATAAGTAAACTTAAAAAAAAAAAAAACAAGGGAAAGAATGTAAAATAAGTCAGTTTTTAAGGTTTATGTTGAAATGATGTTTTGATATATTGTGTTGAATGAAATATATTAAAATTTCACCTATTTACTGTTCAATATGGCTACTATAAAATTTAAAAACAGCTATGGCTTACATTATATTTATACTGGAAAATACTGTTACAAAGATAAGAGAATTTATGGTGTATACTTGGGAGCTTGTAGAGGGTCAGGGAAGTGCTTCCTCGGAATGCCTTAGCTACAGCCATTCTGTCAGACTTGGCTGAGCCACTTTGTATTACAGTGCTGTTTTGAGAGCTGTCGCCTACAAGAAGCCACTAATTCTCCTTTAACTCCCAATTTATAAGGTCTGTTCTTTTAAATGTTTATGTATTCTGAGAGAGAGTGTAAGCAAGAATGAGGGGCGGGGAGGGAGAGGGAGAGAGAGTGCTAGAATCCCAAGCAGGCTCCATGCTGTCAGTGCAGAGCCTGATGTGCGCTGAATCCCATGAACTCTGTGATCATGACCTGAGCTGAAATCAAGAATCAGATGCTTAACAGACTGAGCCACCCAGGTGCCCCGAGATCTTTTTTTTTGAAGTTACTCTTCCTTCTACCCCTAGTGGTTGCTAACTCCTGACCAGCTGCTTCTTGAAGACAGGTGATTTAAAAATAATTTTTTTATAGCTACTGTTAATTGGGTACCTGCCATATACCAGATACTGTGCCAGGTACTTCACATAAAATCCTGAATCCTCACATCAGTTCTGCAAGATTGATAGTGTAAACTAAAGAAAGAGATTCAGATACATTGTGACTTTGCCCTGGGTCAGCTAGTAAGTGGCAGAATCAAGATTTCAACCTGTTCTGTCTGCTTCTAGAGCCATTGTTATCGCTGCTATATTATGCTCTCATGTGTTTTCCATTAACTGTGTCCTTTAGCATGAAGCAGAGTGCTGTATATAAAGGAGTCTCTTGCCAAATGGTATTAGCTGATCCTTTTTCTCTTGGTGAACAACTTCAGTGCCCCCGTTCTGGCCAGGCCACCCTTTTTTTCCTGCTAATACCTAGTGAGTGGCCCAAACATTAATGAAGAGACTTAAGCTTATTGACGGCCTTTTGACCAGGATACATAATCTAAAAGCCTCATGTGAAAGAACATCTCCCACCTTGAAAATCAGTCAGCAAAGAATGTTTGAGATGCCTTCAAGAAGCGATACTGAAGAGTCTCCTCTTAAATGCCAGGAATATCAAATCTTAGATTTAAATGACTGGCCATATAAGGAAAGGGCTTTTTATAGCCGGAGAAGGTTGAAGTAAAATAATGGGATAGAATAAGCGTATTGAGCTGGATAAGTCTTGAATAATCCTAGGTCATCTCTTAATGGCTATGTCCTTGACATTGTTGCATTAGGAATGAGAGCGTGGGGAAATAGTCCACGTGTTGGCATGTTAGTGTGTAAATCAGAGTAGATGTAATCACAGTTCACTAGTGCTCTGGATGGCTGGATGCTGCCTTTACTCACTGCTGCTTTCATTCAGGCTCAAGCAAGTGGTGGTGACTTTGGGAAGATACGGAGAGTGAAGGAACAACAAAGAGGTTCAAGGAGTAAAACTAGACTGGAGGTGCCCTGCAGGGAAGTTTGGACAAGTTCAGATTCAAAGCCTTTTTATACATATATATGCATATTATATATTTATAATATTAAAAGCTATGTAAGCTGTAAAATACTATTATTTCAGGAAAGAAACTGAAATACTAGGAGGAAAATAAAATTTCTAACTACATAACATGGATTAAATTTTCCCAGCTCTACCATTACCATAACTGGATAACCTTAGGAAATTATAGGATGTGAGGTAGTCATTGTTCTACCTCTCTGGCTCTCCTTCATGATGTATTACGATCATGATGAATTTGAAAACCTTTACTGTTTGCTCATATGCTCTATACATGTTGTTACTGTTTTCTGCTGTTATATATGTCATCTGAAGCATTGCTCACCTGTAACTTCGAGAGGAAAAAGTCTGTACCCAAGAACGCCCGCGTGATTAAGGGAAGTTAGAGTTAAATGGCCAATTTAAATAGGGCTAATTTGGCTCTCATCCCTAGGCTTTATCAAAGGGACAGTGGTAGCCTTGTGCGTGAATGGAACGTGGACCTAATTGCTTATTTAATTTAATCATTCATCCCTTTAACCTCTTTTAAAACTTGACTTTTGTAGGTCGATTATATAATGTGTGAGTGTGCAAGCACACACAGAGTTTCTTTAAAGTGAAAAGCCCTATTGAATGACTATTAAAAAAAAAAGATTTTGATATATTCATAGTAATAAACCTGGTTTGCATTTCTTTGAGGCTCACGGTCTTCAACATCCGATCAAGTTAGAAAAGGTTGCTATAACTACCACATAGCAGTCTTTCCTAATCCAGTGTTAGATGCCAACGACTAACACAGAATAAATGTAAGCAGAATTGAAGCACAGAATTTGAAGTATTATTTAAACTGCTCAGCTGGCAAATTTAGCATAAAGAGGGTAAGTTGAATATATTCATGTCACTATACAATTGTTTGGTTCTCAGGGAAATTCTAGAATGCGTTTTTAATTTACGTTCTATGTAAAATCCTGGGTACAGGGATGTTTTGCCAAATGCCAGCTTGAAATTTACTTGGGATCCATCCAGCTGGCAGATCAGTGGTACTAACCAGATGAGCCCATTTCTGGGGAATGGGATTTCATAGTAACACCAGTGTTCTTGAAGTATAGTTAAAAATAGGTTAATTTTTAAATTTAAAATTTGCATATGCTACATTAAAATGTATACGGTATAAACACTGTAACATATAATACAAAGGCTTCATACATTTTTATAAATAATAAAGAACAAGGACACTAACTTCATTGTATGGTACTAATTTGTTTTTTATTTCTGTTTTGAGTTCCTGGGATCATAACTTCCTCCTTCCTCTCTGTGAACAAGAAAGATCCTGAAGCACCAATGAGTAAAGCCTAATATCTTTAGGCAACTTTTCTGTATAGAATGAGCTCAAAACTAATACTCTGTTTAAGGTGAGCAGGTAGATAGGCTCAAAGACCACTTGGCACAGATGACAAGGTATTCAAACATCATAGGAGATTAGATCTGAAAAACTACTGTGGATTCTTTTTAACCTCAGAATTAACCCCATGTAAGTGTAATACATTTTCATATTAGAAATCTCATGCCCCAAAGTAACATTTCCCACACTATGTTCTGTCATTCTAAGAGATTACCCAGGAAAAATAGTTTCAAATATGTTTGGAAAACTACTTTCTTAACCCTCTCTCTTAAAGGTTCATCATACTGCACATTAACATAGCAAAGACTGAGAAATATTGCTGGGTACTGGTTTACCTTTAAAAAACAAAACAAAACAAAACAAAACCTCAGTATATCTCAAATTAAATGTCACACAGACCAGAGAAATTAATCACTCTATGTGGTAAAATGTGTTAATATCCTATGGAACTCATGTTTCTTAAAACATAGCTGGGGAAGAGGTGCCTGGGTGGCTCAGTTGGTTAAGCATCTGACTTTGGTTCAGGTCACAATTTCGCGGTTCATGAGTTCTTGGAGCCCTGCTTCAGATTCTGTGTCTCCCTCTCTCTTCCCCTCCCCCTTCCCTCCCCCACCTCAAAAATAAATAAACATTAAAAAGAAACATAGGGAAAACAAAATCCTTAAGTAATGCGCTGGCAGATTTCATAATTTCTTTTTGTGATTACTATTTTTTTTTAACAAAAAATCACAGTTAAGTTTTATTTGGCAGTTAAATATGTCTTGGGCTTGGGGATATAATGCTTGTGTTTATAAGTTTTTTTTTTTTAATTCTTTTTAAAATGTTTTTATTTATTTTTGAGACAGAGCATGAGCAGGGGAGGAGCAGAGAGAGGGGGGAGACACAGAATCTGAAGCAGGCACTAGGCTCTGAGCTGTCAGCACAGACACGGGGCTCGAACTCCTGGACTGTGAGATCATGACCCAAGCCGAAGTCGGATGCTCAACCGACTGAGCCACCCAGGCCCCCCTATAAGTTTTGTTTTCATATCAATATTGTAAAGCAGTTTTACAGAGAAATGTTCATTTCCTTAGAATATGTCTTTAAATTCATATTGCCATTATCTTTTTGGGGCATTTTGATGCTTTAGTAAATGTAACTTTCCTTGTATTTAAAAATTTACATTTACTTTTGATTGGCCAGATAATTCCTCTGCAAGCTATTTTCTTTCTTTCTTTTTTTTTTTTTTAAGTTTATTTATTTGAGAGAAACAGAGATGGTGCAAGTAGGGGAGGGGCAGAGAGAAAGAGGAAGAGAGAGAATCCCAAACAAGCTCTGCGCTGCCGGTGCAGAGCCCGACTCAGGGCTTGAACTCACGAAACCGTGAGATCATGACCTAAGCTGAAGCCAAGAGTTTGAATGCTTAACCTACTGAGCCATACAGACACCCCATCTACAAGCTGTTTTCTAATTTAAATTATATATATTTTTAAGAGTAAAATAAAATGTAGTTGTTTTAAGTTCAACTATCAGGTAAAGAGATGTTTTAGTAGCAATTAAGCTAGTCTGTTTTCATTTGAACTGGAAGGAAAACTAAAGATTTCAATAACCTAAGATACTGCCATGTAATTAACTCTGTGAAATGAGATTTTGAGACTGTCAACTAAGACACTGGCACTCTAAGGATAAACAAATTATCTATACCAAAGTCTACTGGTTATGTTCTCTAACTTGAATATACATCAAGGATTTTCTTTGCTTTCCATGAATTCCTTAAAAATGATATCTAAATGTGTTTTTTAAAAAAAAATGTTACAGCTAAATGTGGATCTTGAATCATCCCTAGGTTGGAAAATTAGAAAGTTGTGTCATATTGTGAGTAATAGAGAATACTAAATATATTCACCCTTCTAATCGTGAGCCAGTGCATAAATTCAGTTAAACCAAAAAAAGCTTAGCCAGCCATATTTCAGGTTTTGGGGCATGTAATGTATAAATGTAGTCTCTTACCAGAAAAAGTTCTTTTACCATTAACTGCCAAACCAAACCATGAGATAATATTTTATTTTCAGTTGTATTTGGAAGACCGTGTATCTGTTAGCTTTGGCTTGCCATTTGCTGAATAACTAAAAATGGCATGTTTAATGCTAAGTAGTATTTACAACTAGAACATCAAACCCCAAATGGATTTTGAGGGAGGGATTCTTTCATACTGAAATGTAAAACATTTTTTTCTTTGTGTGTTATGTTAGTATAAGATCCTTACACTTACTCTCTTGGTAATTATCTCACCCAAAGGGTTTTCTTTCTTCAGTGAGACCATCCCCTCAGTGCCCCTTTGATGCTAATAACTCTTCTTGGTTGATACTCTCTTTCCACCTCCATCCCCAACCCCATCCTATCAGCATCCCTTGTTTTAAAGGAGTTACAGGTAGTAGGGAGTAGATTCATCTGAACAGTCTTTATTCTGAAGGATATTTACTTGGTGGGGATGCCTGAAGATTAGAGTGGTAACTCTCCACAAAAAAAGGAGCTTCAGCAATGAAAGTGGGATCAAAAGCTTTCAAGCCAAGTGAGACCAGCTGAATAAACAGAAACTGTACTGGTGGAGCTGTCTACGCTCCCTGCAGTGGGACTGGTGCTCCTGTTACCAGTTGTAGCCTGAATCCCTTTAGACTAAGGGTTCTCAGACTTCAGCATGCTTCAGGAAGTACCTGGAGGGCTTGTTAAACCACTGATTGTTGGGCCACACCCTATACTCTCTGAAGCAGTAGGTCTTGAGTAAGGCCCAATAATTGTAATTTCTAGCAAGTTTCCAAGGTGCTGCTGTAGCTGTAGGTTGCAGACCAATTTTGATTACCAATATTCTTTTTTTTTTAGACTGAAATTTTTTTTGAATCTTCTCTTTTTCCTTCTGTCCCCATCAAAGCCTGCCATCTTCTGTTATGGACTGTCCCAAAAACCCTCTTTCCTTTTTTTTTTTTTTTTTTTTACTTAAAAATTTTTTTCGGGGCGCCTGGGTGGCGCAGTCAGTTAAGCGTCCGACTTCAGCCAGGTCACGATCTCGTGGTCCGTGAGTTCGAGCCCCGCGTCGGGCTCTGGGCTGATGGCTCAGAGCCTGGAGCCTGTTTCCGATTCTGTGTCTCCCTCTCTCTCTGCCCCTCCCCCGTTCTGTCTCTGTCCCAAAAATAAATAAAAAACGTTGAAAAAAAAATTTTTTTTTTTTAAATTTTTTTTCTATAAACATTTTTTTAATGTTTATTTTTGAGAGTGAGAGTGTGAGCGGGGGAGGGGCAGAGAGGGAGACGGAATCTGAAGCAGGCTCCAATCTCTGAGCTGTCAGCACAAAGCCCTGTGCAGGGCTGGAACTCACAAACTGCAAGGTCATGATCTGAGTTAAAGTCGGACACTTAACCAACTGACCCACCCAAAGGCCCCCAGAAGTCTTTTCTTATTAGCTCTTCCTACATGATGTAAAACTTTGCCAAGATTGAGAGGTGATTAATGGGCCAGTTTACCTGAAACATGACTGAACAAATTGCACTGGCAGGATTACACAGCACATATCCAATTAATATACGTACCAATTAAAATATATGTATACTTGTACAGTAGTTTGTAAATGGTTATCCATAATTAGTAGTTAACTGCAAATTTACTCACTCCATTGTAGTATAAAGCAGATATTGGCTTTATAGCAAAGATTATATCATGGAGACATTTACATACCATGTTAAAGAATTTAGACTTTATTCTTTGGTAATGGGGAACCACTGACGGATTTATAGAGGTGGAGTGATGTGGTCAGATTTGTTTTAAAACTCATTCTGGCAGCAGTATTGAAAGTAGATGGAGAGGAGTTGAAGGCAAAAGGATCATTATAGTATTCCATGAGAGAGAGAACAAGTGCCTAAAGTAAATCAGTCTCTTAGGGATGGAGAGGAAGAGACTTCAACTTGTGGTTGGAGAGGAAGGTCATAGTGAAGAAACTCCGAGGTTTTTGGCATTGAGAAAGAAAACTGGGACGAAGATTTCTTCCTTCTCCCTCCCCCTCGAGTGTGTGGGCAAAAGAAGTTTGATTTTTCAACAGGTAAACGTGGAGAGGCTTGCATAGCCTTAAAGCAGTAAGAAATATAAAGTGAGAAGTTGGACATACAGATCTGGAGCACAACCAAGAAGTTTGGGCTAGAAATGCAGATTTATGAATTATGAGCTGAGAAATGATAAGTTGAACTTGTGGGAGGTAGATGAGGTTGTGCAAGGTGAATGTACAGAGTGAGAGAGGTATTCCAAGGATGGAACTTTATCAAATACCATTCTAATCCCAGCACTGCTTGAGGTTACATTGATTAAAGTTCTAGGACTCCTGTGTGACTCAACAAATCACTTAATCTCTGAACCTAAGTTTTCTTCATCTGTAAATGAGGGGGTGGTTCAAATCAGCAATTCTCAAATTTTTTTTTTCTGTTTCATGTAACCTAGGGAGTTCACATACACAATACATTTCCATGGATGTGCTCTGAATTATGAGCAGTTCCATTGCTCTGTCTCTGTCATGCGAGAAATGCAAGTAAATGGGAGTTATGTTAATATAAAGGTAACTTTGGGTCTATTCCATTATATATTTCAAAAAGCAAGCATTTCACAAACATGGGTACTTAATCTACCAAATTACTTGTTATAGATCCCTCACAGCTAATAGGCATGTACCTATGAAACCAGACTTAAAGCCTCCAATCTGGTTAGATCACTTCCTAAACTCTTTTTGGAATCACAGGCCACTTTGAGATTCTGATGAAAGCTATGGACTTTCCCCAAAAAAGTGCACATTTAAGTTTTTGTTTTTATTTGAGAGAGCCTAAATTAACTTTTTTGAAGTTTATCCTTGTAATTTCTTGGGATTCACAGACCCTGTGTTGAATTCCTGATCTAAAAAAAAAATCTCCTTGAAGATTTTATGACTTTATGTGTTTACAGAAAGAGGCCTCATTCTTTGGAAATCTATTTTGTGAGTAGATAATTGTAGGTGAGGAATTCTATAGTGGTTTATAAGTGGTGTTGTTTTGTTAAGGCCTTACTATTTATTTATATCAGAGCTTGCCATAATTAGGAAACAGTTTCCCATTCTGTGGGCAGACACACTAACAAGAAAAATAAGTTGACTTAAAACACAGCTATATTGGGGCGCCTAGGTGGCGCAGTCGGTTAAGCGTCCGACTTCAGCCAGGTCACGATCTCGCGGTCCGTGAGTTTGAGCCCTGCATCAGGCTCTGGGCTGATGGCTCCGAGCCTGGAGCCTGTTTCCGATTCTGTGTCTCCCTCTCTCTCTGCCCCTCCCCCGTTCATGCTCTGTCTCTCTCTGTCCCAAAAATAAATAAACGTTGAAAAAAAAAATTTTTTTTTTTAAAAAACACAGCTATATTAAATAATAGTCATTTTATTTATTTATTTTTTAACATTTATTTATTTTTGAGACAGAGAGAGACAGAGCATGAACAGGGTAGGGTCAGAGAGAGAGGGAGACACAGAATCTGAAACAAGCTCCAGGCTCTGAGCTGTCAGCACGGAGCCCGACGCGGGGCTCAAACTCATGGACCGCGATATCATGACCTGAGCTGAAGTCGGACGCCAAACCGACTGAGCCACCCAGGCACCCCAATAATAGTCATTTTAAACTAACATTCTATATTCTTGGGAAGGAGGCAGAGAGGGCAGTGGTGGCAAGGCAAACCAGAAGGTGACAAAGAGCACAGACATTCAGGAGGTATGACGAGTGCAAAAGTGTTTTTGTTTGTTCATTGCAGTGTGTGTGTGAAAGTCTGTCTTGCCCAGGTGACTTGGAAGTGTTGAGTGAAGTTAGGTGAGCTGAGAAATAATCCTATAAACCTTTTTACAAAAAAACTTCATGCTTTAGAAAGAGAAAAAATAGAGGTGCCTGGGTGGCTCAGTCAGTTGAGCATCCGACTTCGGCTCAGGTCATGATCTCACGGTTCATGAAGTTTGAGCCCCACGTCAGGCTCTGTACTGACAGCTCAGAGCCTGGAGCCTGCTTCGGATTCTGTGTCTCCCTCTCTCTCTCTGCTCCTCCCCAGCTTGCACTCTCTCTCTGTCTTTCTCAAAAAATAAATGAAATAAATTTTTAAAAAAAGAGAAAAAATAATTCCTTTCAATTAAAATAATTGTATTTTTAAAATCAGGAAATACTCTAGAATAACATGAAATGTGGATTGTAATTTAGAATTAGGACACTAATATATTAATAATAATCTGATAACTGAATTTGTTCTGGTATTTTTTTCCATCAATTTTTTTCACTTCTTAGACGCAAAGCCAAATCTAATTCTCCTGATAATTACCAATAAGTACTACTACAACACTTTCCCTCATCCAATTATTTCATAAGAAAGCTTCCACTAATGATGTAATAATTTGATTTTGTTCTTTGCCTAAAATTAAATGCACACTAGAAATTTTAAATTAATGTTCTGAACTAGTTAAAATTTGGAGAAAAAAGTAGAACGCATATTATACTTCAGGGATTCAATTGGTCGCCTTTTTATTTTATTTTTCATGAATTGTCATGTATTTCAGCTTTTTGGCAAATTGCACCCTTTGGGCCAGTAATGATTAATCTTGGTTCAGTGGTCAAGAATGTTGATTTACAAAACTTGTTTCCAGGCTGTGGAATAGCCTGGGGGAAGACTTAGTAATTTTGTTTGCCTTTGAATTGTGTGCTGGAGACTTTAGTCTGTATGGTTGTTGGGCCAGCCCACTTTTCTTTGCTTGGACTCCTTGCTCTCTACAGGTAGATTTCTCTTCCTGCTCTTCTCCCTTTTCTGTCTTGTAGTACTTGTAACTTTACTTGGGGTAGTCTTAGCCTTTAAATCCAGATGAGCTGTTTCTGAAATAATTTTAAGCATTGAAAAATAGGATAAATATATCCTCAAACTTTTTTGTTACTTTAAAATCATGTAATAGGAACTTTCAAATTTGCACATGTATATTTTTGAGAAAATGAGTATTTATTTTTAGCTATATGTAAGTTAGTTTTTAGAGAAAGTTGTAACATTATTATGTAGAGAAATTGATCCCCTCCCAGTTTTTTCTAACAACCCTATTTATTTTTTGAGTATAGCTAGTCTTTTCGTGTGACTTTACTGTGTTGTTGCGTTTGAATGTTTCTAGATATTTCACTCGCTCATTTGCTGTTATTCCACTTTATGGTTAAATTGCCCACTCTTTTTTATTTTTATATTGCAACTGAGGCTGAATAGCTCAGGAAGAATGATATGGTAAAAAGAACATCTCTTTCTTTGAGGGGGCCATAGTTTTTCACCAAATAAGTTCTCCCAAGAGTTGATTGGGAAGTTTAAAAAGCTACATTAATCCTTTGAATCTAAGATGCTATTTTCAAATTATTATATAGGAATTCTAAATTCTTCATTCAATAAATATTTTAATTCTTGCTGGTACTAAACAGGATAGAATATACAAAGATAAATCAGAAATAGATCCTTTCCTCAAGGAATGTTGAGTCACTCGGGGGAAGATACGCTGTGTACTTAAATAACTGCAGTATAAAGTACTAAGTGGTAAGAAGGCACAGTTCAGGGGCTGTGGTAGCTTAAAGGAAGGACTGATTATTTTTGGTTTGGGGAGAATGAGAGAATTAGGGAATTTATTCTTATAAGTCTTTTATGATAACATCTGCTAAACACTTAGAAGGAAAAGGAACCTTTTTTTTTTTTTTTTTTTTTTTTTTTAATTTCTTTATTTTTGAGAGAGAATCCCAAGCAGGTTCTGCCCTGTCAGCGCAGAGCCCAGTGCAGGATTCAAACTCACTAACCACGAGATCATGACCTGAGCCGAAACCAAGAATCAGATGCTTAACTGACTGAGCCACCCAGGCGCCCCAGAAAAGGAAACTTATGGCTATATAAATTAATTTTATAGTTTGTGTATATCCTATGGTAAACCTTATGTGAGACTTTATGGTTTTGTGTTCTTATATCTTCTGGCCTATTAGCCCATTGGCTCCTTGACAGTAAGAGTCGTATATTTTGTCTATGTTTTTACAAAACTTCATACTTGATTGATGTTTATTACATGATATTTGAGAGAAAGAGCCAGTAAGGAACACAGAAATTTCCACACTGAATCAGACAAGTATTTCATACAGTTTTGTGCTCTAGTCCAACAAAGATGCTGCCCTCTGTAACATGAGCTTCAAAACATTAAATATATTCATAGAGCATCCCTAACTGATAAGTAACACCAGTGAAATTTTTATTTCAGAGATAGTGATACCATGGAGAGGGGAACAAATACACTCCTTCACAATAAAATTGTAAACTACAGAAGTAATAATACAAAAGAATAGTTAAGAGTGAAGTCTTCAGATTTTTTCCATGAAATTAAAAAATAATGCCCTCTTAATTAAAACTGGAAAACTATTGTGATTTATACTTTGGAACTGGATAACCTTACTTATCAAATGCTATTTCTAAAAACGCTTTACTTACAGTATTCAGTGTGTGTGTGTGTGTGTGTGTGTGTGTGTGTGTAGTAGATATGCATAGTCATGCCTCAAAATAGATTGCTATGTGCATTTGGCAAGGATTGGATGTTGACTGCAGCCTTACTAGTGGAAGCTTACTATAAAGCACTCTCTGGCCTTATGAAGAGCACAGGGAGATAGCTGATTGCTTTCCTTGAGTACTTTTTCCCACACACAGAGTTTGAAATACTGTGCTGATGCTGATACTTCCACCAGGACTTTGTTCCTGGTGAAAGTATAGATTGTTACAGGGTCCTTTATTGCTACTTAGCATTTTTGAGTTATTGCTTATATCAATAATTTGTAAAAGTTTTATCTATATAATTCTACGGGGGGATCAAAAGCTTTGAAGAACATGAACTCCCATCTAAAGTGAAGATTTTATGTATAGGTTAATTGGAAAGCAGTGGTCATGAGTATGGGATTCATATTCAGCTATTTACTGTTGTGACTTTGGGGAAGTTGCTAAACCTTTCTAGGCTTTGTTTCCCTCATCTACATGATGGAGATAAGTTACCCCTTTCAGTTAGTGGTGAACATTAAATAAAATATATATGTAAATCATTTAGCATGGTGCCTTGAACATAATAAGAGCTTCAAAAATATTAAGCATTATAAAATACTGGTTTGAAAATATTTGGTTTGAAATTGAAAAAGAGTAAAACCTGAAATACTGTCATAATCCATGATAATTTGTCTCTTTTTTGGTTTCTTTTATGGAGTTTATATTTAAGCAGTGCTGAGGTCTATTGTGATTCTGAAGTAATGTGATTCTGAAGTAATGTCTAATATAAACCATGAGATTTGACTGTAGGTCACAGATATTAACTGTTGAGATGAAGAATTTGTTATCCTAAAGACACTGGAATGGAATTTTCACCAGATTACTTGGTGATATATGTTTTAAGGTCATGCTTTCCTAGTGTGACAGAATAATAAGGATAGCTAGTTCAAATTAGCTAAATATGTTATTCATTATTCTTTAATATTAACTTTTAGGGCAGTTTTAAGAGTCTTCCTATGGATAGATTGTTTATATGTTTAAAACTCACATGGATAATTTACAATCTACTTACAAAGTAGATTTGCCAAATTAACACATAGCAGCCTTGTGCGTAATATTGGGCTGAGACGGTTTTGTGTAATGTAGTTGAAGGACTTGGATTCTATTACATGACCTTGGGCAACTCACTTGGCTAACATAGCCTCAAGTTTGTCATCTATAAATGCACACTGTAACACAGAATTACTACTTAGAGTTGTCATGTCCAGTGATTTCTAGTGGTTCTTAAGCAGAGAGATACGTTAGAATTGGAGTACATTTTACAAGTTTGTATATCTGGGTCTTATTCCAGGTCTTCTAAATCAGAATCTCTCTAGGTTGAGCCTAGACAGTTTTTATGTGGGCCAATGGTTAAGAACCATTTTATAAATGAAAATTTTTACAAACCCTATCTTATAATATTTATTCTTCTTTGAATCTTAAATTGGTATCTTGGGGCCAATGGAGAGAAACCCTTGTTACACGACTTATTGTTGATCTTTGGGGGAAAATAAGAGAAGACAACCATAGGAAAAAGACTCAGTTGCAGAGCAAAAAGTGAGTGAGAT
This sequence comes from Herpailurus yagouaroundi, assembly GCF_014898765.1. NCBI lineage: Eukaryota > Metazoa > Chordata > Mammalia > Carnivora > Felidae > Herpailurus > Herpailurus yagouaroundi. The sequence continues at coordinate 47,784,565 of NW_024412404.1, forward strand.
AGTTTCTTAGAAACCGGGGTGAAAAAACAATCTAAATTCTGGTGACTTATCACCGAAAAAATAGTTTTGTGTGCATCCTCAAAGAACATTTTGTGAGTATCTTGGGTGGTAAAGTAAAATTGAGTATGTTGTAAAATTATATATAAGGGGTGCCTGGGTGGATCAGTCAGTTGAGTGTGTGTGTGTGTGTGTGTATATATATATATATATATATATATATATATATATATATATGGCTCAGGTCATGATCACACAGTTCATGGATTCCAGCCTCGTGTTGGGCTCTGGGCTGGCAGCTCAGAGCCTGGAGCCTGCCTTGGATTCTGTGTCTCTCCGTCTCTCTGCCCCTCCCCTGCTCATGTTCTGTCTCTCTCAAAAATAAACATTGAAAAAAAATTTTTAAAGGGGCACCTGGGTGGCTCAGTCACTTAAGCATTTAACTTTGGCTCAGGTCATGATCTCATGGTTTGTGGGTTTGAGCCCTGCTTTGGGCTCTGGGGTGACAGCTCAGAGCCTGGAGTCTGCTTCAGATTCTGTGTCTCCGCCTCTCTGCCCCTCCCCCGCTGTGCACACGTGCTCTCTCTCTCTCTCTCTCTGTCTCAAATAAATATTGAAAAAAATTTTTTTTAATTTTTAAATAAAAAAGTTACAGTTAATAAACGAGAACCACCACCCATTTGAAACTAACATTTTACAAAAAGATTTACCTAAGTATGATATTTATAAACTTATTAAAATACGTACTTAAGAATGATACGAAATATATGCTCTCAATCTGTATTTTATTGCTTGCAAAAATATCTCTGGATGGCATGGAAAATGAGCCCTTTCCTAGATCAACAGGAGTGTAAGTTGGTATATCCACTTTGGATAGCAATTTGGCACTATCAAAATGAATATTGCCACAGAGGTTAACCCTTGCACATATGGTCCGCTTTTGACAGGGGTGCCGATACCATTTTATGAGGAAAGGACAGTCTTTTTCAACAAATGGTACTAGGAAAACTGGATATCCGCAAGCAGAAGAATGAAGTAAACCCTTATACCATACAGTACCCCTAACCCCCACCCTTTATTTGCAGTTTTGCTTTCTGCAGTTTTAGTGACCTGCAGTCAACCATAGTCCAGAACCAAATGGTTCTCCCAGCGTGTGGTCAGAAGGTCAGCGGTAGTGCAACACTGTGTCTCATTGCCTACGTCGTTCACTTCATTTCCTCGTATCACGTAGGCATTTTATCATCTCACATCATCATGAGAAGAGTAAGTATATATAGTACAAGAACATACTTTTGAAAGACAGACCACATTCACGTAACGTTTATTGCAGTATATTATAATTGTTCCCTTTTATAGTAAATTGTTACTCTTGCTGTGCCTAATTTAAAATTAAACTTTATCATATGTATACGAAAAAGCGTAGTACATATAAGGTTCAGCACTATCTGAAGTTTCAGACATCCACTGGAATATTTCCCCCCCACAGATAAGGGGGGACTACTGTATACAAAAATAACTCAAAATGAACCAAAGACCTAAACTGAGAGCTAAAACTGTAACACTCCTCGAAGAAGACATAGGAGGAAATCTTCATGATAGTGGATTTGGCATTGATTTCTTGGAGATGACACCAAAATCACAGGCAACAGGAGACAAAATAGATACATTGGACTTTATAAGAATTAAGAATTTTTGTACATCACGGAACACTTTATCAAGAGTGAAACATTTGCAGAATGGGAGAAAATATTTGCAAGTTGTGTATCTGATAAGTAATTATTATCCGGAACATATGAAGAACAACTCAACAAGACAACCCAATTCAAAAACGGATAAAAAAGGAACTTGAGTAGACATACGCAAATGGCCAATAAACACATGAAAAAAATCCTCAACATCACTAATTATTAGGGAAATGCACATCAAAACCATGAGATACCACTTCATGCCCATGAAGATAGCTGTTATCAAAAATGATAAAGAACAGTTGGCGAGGATGTGGAAAAATTGGAAATTGCTGGTGAGAGTGTAAAATGGCAGTATTGTCAAAAACAGTTTGTCAGTTCCTCAGAAACTTAAACTAGAATTAGCATATGTGGAGAACAAACAGAGGGTTGCTGGAGGGGTTGTGGGAGGGGGGTGGGCTAAACGGGTAAGGGGCATTAAGGAATCCACTCCTGAAATCATTGGTGCACTTACATGCTAACTAATTTGGATGTAAATTTTTAAAAAAATTAAGAAAAGAATTACCATATGATACAGCAATTCTACTTCTAGGTATATACCCTAAAGAATTGAAAGCAGGGATGCAAACAGATACTTGTACACCAGTATCCATAGCAGCATTATTCCTAGTGGCCAAAGGATGGAAGCAATTCGATGTGTGTTGACAGGTAAATGGGTAAACAAAATGGGATGTATACATACAATGGAATATAACCCATCCTTTAAAAGGAATGAAATTCCTGGGTGCCTGGGGGGCTCAGTTGGTTGAGTGTACAAATCTTAATTTCAGCTCAGGTCACGATCTCATGGTTCATGGGATCAAGCCCCACACTGAGCTCTGTGCTGAAAGCACAGAGCCTGCTTGGGATTCTTTTTCTCCTTCTCTCTTTGCCCCTCCCCTGCTTGTGCGTGCACGCATGTGCACTCTCTCTTAAAATGCTTAAAAGGAATGGAATTTTAATACATGCTACAACATGGATAAACCTTGAAAACAAGAATGCTTACAGAAGCTAGATACAAAAGGGAAAATAATATATGATTCTACTATATAAAGTATCTAGAATAGGCAAGTTCATAATGGCAGAGTATAATAGAAATTTCCAGGGTCTGGGGGAAGCAGGGAAGGGAGTTATTAATGGGCATAGTTTCTGTTTAGGATGATGAAAAGGTTCTGGAAATGGGTAGTAATGGTTGCACGTGGTTGTGCATTCAGCATTGTGAATATGTAATGCCACTGAATTAAACAGTGAAATGGTTAAAAGGGTAAATTTTATGCATATTTTATCACACTAAAAACTATTTTGTGTAATCTTTCACCTAGCAATCCCACTTCTGGAGATTTATCTTAGAGCCAGAGTAACAAATATGTACAAAGAAGTATATTTAAAGATAATCAATGCAGCATTAGGAAAGAAAAAAGTAGGTAAAATAGGAAAACCTATTATGCTGGAATTTTAAAATGATATCCATAAAATGGAATACTGTGCAACCATTTAAAAATAGGTAGATCTCTACATTCTGAAACAGAATGGACTCTACAATATGCCATAAAGTGGAACAAAGCAAGATGTAGAGAGCATGCGTTCTATAGTTGTTATAAAAACGGGTAAGAGGAGATCAATGGAAAGAATCACAAGAAAGTGACAAAAGTAGTTTCTTCTAGAAAGGGGCTCAAGGTTGGAAGGATAACTAACTGCAGTGTGTAGACTCCATTATACAATTTGACTTTTTTGGTACCTTAAAATATTTCTCCACATGCAGGTATTACTTATGAGTAAATTGAAAAAAAAAGTTTGAAATACACTAACAGTGAGTTTTTATACAGATCTTTTACATGACCTCTCTATCAGCCTGGAGAAGGAGTAAGAGCTAAGGCCATCTCCCTCTTAAGAAAAACATGAAAGTCGCTGCTCATAGAATATCTGCTTCATTCGAATCGTCTATGGTACCAAATGTGTAGAGTAAAACATTAGTTCCCTTGCGCAGGTTAAAGTGCAGGCTCCTTCTCTACATAAGTATACCACAGCTATTTTGACAATAGCTTATATTAAAAATCAATGAATAGTTTTCTTTTTTAGCTTAAAAACATTTCGGAGGTTATATGTGTATTTGATAATAAAGAACATGACAGTGATTCAAATGAAAGGAACCATATTAGGGTCCTCCAGAGAAAGAACCAATAGGATTATTTATCTACCAAAAGAGACTTTGGCTCATGTGTGATTATGGAGGCTGGGAAGTCCCAGGATCTTTCGTCAGCAAGCCAGAGACCCAGGAAAGCTGGTGGTATAATTCAGTCCAAGTCTGAAGTCACCGAGAACCAGGGGAACCAATGATGTAAAACCCAGACCAAGGGCAGGTGATGATGAAATGTTCCAGCTCAAAGAGGCAGAAAAAAATGAATTCCTTCTTCCTCTACCTTTTGTTCTGTGCAGGCCTTCAGAAGATTGGATGATGCTCATCCACACTGGAGAGGGCAGTCTACTAAATCCACCAGCTCAAGTGCTGATCTCCTTCGGAGACATCTTCACAGACACACCCAGTAGTAACGTTTAATCTCGGCATTCTGTGGCCAGTCAAGTTGATACATAAAATTAGTAGAGGCCCTATAGGGCCCTTTAAAGAGCTACGGTTGCTGGAGAAGTGGGAGTAGGAAAGAGGAATTTCCTTAGAGCTTCAAGAAATCATTGTTCAAATACAACACAGCGACAGCTGTATTGTAAGAAAGTATAGCATATTCTTTTCAGTTAACAAATAATAATGAGAGCAGTTTTCTGAGGTGGGCAAAATACTGGTTTTAGAAAATGAAAAAAGCACGTAGGGAATAACTGCAAGCATAATGGGAAAGATAGAGCTTTTGACTTTTGCTAGTGAGCAGCTACAACGTCCCAGCAGTACAGTAAATACAACCCGTATGGCTGAGAGAATAAGATGATAACAGAAGGGGGAAGAATCAACTCAACAATTTACCGTACCATGGTGATCGTTCTACATTTTCACGTTTAGTTCAGTGATAATAAAAAGGATGCTCTTAGATTTACTTTTAAGTAGGTGAATTTAAATAATGCCATTTTCTGCTTGAGTTTAATACAACTTCTTTTTAGTGGAAAATGATAATGGGATATGATACAACTTTTCACTTTTTAATAAGTATTTCCTAATATATCATAAGTTGTCCATGTGGATTCTTCTTTTTTTAAGTTTACTTATTTTGAGAGAGCGGCGGGGGGGGGGGGGGGGGGGGGG